>NC_139055.1:2234985-2431830 GCF_965140915.1 Aythya marila | reverse complement strand
GAGCATCACCTTGCTGAAGCAGCACTATTGAAGTCACTAAGCATTTGCAAGAAACGGTGACAAACTGGGAAGAGATTGCTGTTTGCTTCTGTTAACATTGCCTGTCTGGGAGACTGATGTCCCTCCCCAGCTGGAGAACCCAGAGGGACATCAAGGAGGCCAGAAGGGGGCTCTTCAGGGGACCACACAGGGAAGGGGAAGCAAGGGCCGGCTGAGGAGTGATCCCCTTAAATACCTTTACTTGCTTCTTGGCTCTTGAGTCAAAACAGCCATAGCTATGTTGCAGGACCAGCAACATGTCTGCTCCGGCTGCTCCGGCCAGAGCCACACTGTGATATCATCGTGATGACACTGGGGCGTCATGGTGATGTTTGAGCTTCCCCCACCAGAACCCCCAGACAGTCCGTTGAGCCTCGCTTGCTGACTGGCAGGACCAAAAGTAGCCGTTCGCAGAAATGGCTGCAGATGGAAACTCGAGTGACAACGAGATCAATGAAATTAAACAGGAGCCACTTCCAGAAGACACGTCATACGGTTTTGCTCCAGACGAGCTGTTTGAGGCTTTGGACTCCCCTTCTCCTGAACCCCTGGGACAGGATGAAGGAGCAGCTTGTGATGCTCGTGCAGCATCCACAAGGGGAGAAAAAGATCCCCAAGCTCTCACTGATGACCGTGAGACCAAACACGTTCCTCATAATTCTTCTGAGGAGAACGCTGGCAACAGCAACGTCTTCTCATCCCTCAGCTTCCCAAAGAAACTCTGGCAACTGGCTGAAAGTGAGGAATTTAAGGCCATCTGGTGGGGTCACTCTGGAAACTATATTGTGATCGACGAGGAAATGTTTAAAGTGGAAGTGCTGGGAAGGACAAGACCTCCGAGAGTTTTTGAGACGGAGAGTATGAAAAGTTTCATTCGTCAGCTTAATCTGTATGGATTCAGCAAACTGCAACAGGACCTGCAAAGATCTCCCTTGCTTCCTGATCTTCCGAAAGAAGAGGATGCATTTTCTGCTCGTAGGAAGTACCTCCATTGCTCCACACGTGAACCAATTCTCACAATATTCTGGTGGGAGAGATGGGTGTTCCAATAAAATAAGCCTTGGCAATGGAGGAGATGAGGATAACAGTAGATGTTCTGATCTTAATTGCGTTTTCAGGCTGCTTCCAGGTGTTTTAGAGCTAGCTTTGCGGAGGACTAGACATGCAGATAAAATACGTTTGGGTGGTACCCAATGAGTTTGAACCCATGGAACACAAAGATAAGTAAAGCAGGCTATGATGAGTCCATTTATTTTAAGGCATTTGCAGCGTACCAGAACTGTATCATCAGGACTGTATCATTAAGCTTTAGTCAGCCTAAGCTTTAGGCTTAAACTGACCAATAGATCTTTGTAACCCATGACTGCCTTTACCAATTACAATCCTCAGTTCTTGTCTCTTGCTGTTTCTCAGTCCCAAACACGTAGCAAGTACTTCTCCTTTGCATTTTTTTAGATACTCTACTACTATAACCCCAGCTTCAAGAGAGATTCTCCCCACCTGCTCCAGAACTGCAAGCAACGAGTTGCCCTGAAGAGGAAAGCCCTGCAGGCGGGGCTGGATGAGAGCTGCCCCAGCAGCCGCCTATATGCCCAGCCTGGGTGCAGAGATGCCGATATGGATGAGGAGGACCCGCTGGCAGCAGCAACTCCAGCAGAAGCCACACAGCCAGCGGCACCCGCGGGGTCCCCAGGCACTGGGCAAAAGCCACCCCTCAAGCCAGCGGTGCCCCTACAGCCTCGCAGGGAGCTGCTCCCAACCTGCCAGGTCCTGCTGCAGCAGCAGGCAGGGACAAGCAGCAGCGTCTGGACCCCTCCCTGCTGCTAGCAGGCAGCAGCCAGACCTCAGCTGCCGCTCCTGCTCCCTCCCCACACCACGTCCTACCTTCCCAGATAGCCCTGTGCCCAAACGCAGGAGCTCCGAAGGCTCCCTCGGCTGCCCTGCCTCCCTTCGGTCACCCACTCCTTCCAGTGGCCTTGCTGGCGGCAGCCTCTGCTGCAGCCATTTTGCAGCCGTACAGCTGGCAGGGCCTGGCAGCCCCACACTGCCCGACCTGCACCTGCGACCAAGACGGGGCAGCTGCAGGCGACAGAATGGCACCCACTAGACACATGGGACCCACTAGACACAGCAGGGATAGCAGCACCCCCTTACAGCTTCACAGTCTGTTAGTTCATAGGTTGATTGTTCTGGAGTTGACCTGCTTGAATAATAAAACTTCTCCAGTTCCAGTTGTCTTTTTGGTATTATTTTTAAATGGGGAAATCTCGGGTTGAATTTGTATTTTGTCTCTCAAAAGGAAGTAGAAGCAACTGTTTCAACACCAATTTGATCGTTTTCCACAACAGACCAGCTCTCTAGGTTCTTAGCCACAGAGAGCAAAAGAGTGGATAATGTCTGCATGCCACATGCACCGAGGATGCTCTTCCTAATGATGACTTCTAACGGAAAGTTAGGAGAGAGTAATTAAATAACACCACTTTAATTATGGAAGGCTCAGAAAGGGAATGTCACAGACTCACAGAATTGTGGGGGTTGGAAGGGACCTCAAGAGATCATCGGGTCCAAACCCCTGCCAAAGCAGGTTCCCGAGAGCAGGTTGCCCAGGTAGGTGTCCAGACGGGCCTTGAGTGTCTCCAGAGAAGGAGGCTCCACAGCCTCCGCAGGCAGCCTGTCCCAGCGCTCCGTCACCCTCACCATGAGGAAGTTCTTTCACACGTTGTTGCGGAACTTCCTGTCGTCCATTTTGTTGCCGTTGTCCCTTGTTCTGTCCCCACAAACCACCGAAAAGAGGTTGGCCAAATCCCTCTGTCTCCCACACTTTCTTTACTTTCTCCAGTGGGGTTCCCATCTGCTACAGCTTCACCTCCAGTTAGCCTTACTAAGGGAACAAAACCTGCAATTACCACTGAATTTCCTTCTGCTAATTTTGGAGGAAAGTAACTCCAAATCCCAAATATAAACAACTCCTGTAGATAGAAATGTGAGGAGTCCAAAGTAGTGGAATCTGAAAGACTGTTTGCTTTGCTAGACTTTCTATGAAAGAGGTCATTATTAAAACAATACTTGAGATCCTTCTCAGGAAAAGCAAGAAAAATATTTAATTAAATAGCTGGTGTGGTTCTGTGTTCTAGATTTAGGATCAGAATGCTGCTGATAACACACTGGTTTTTCAGCTGTGACAGAGCAGTGCTTACACAGAGCCAAGGACTCATCAACTTCTTGTGCTGCCCTGCCAGCGAGGAGGCTGCAGACGCTCAAAAAAAAAGCTGGGAAGGGACACAGCCAGAACAGGAGACCCAGGCCGGCCCAAGGGATGTCCCATTCCATATGGCATCATGCAGAACAACAAAACTTTGGGTTTTGGCCAGGGATGGAGAGGTGTTGTTTGGGGCCTGGCTGGGTATCAATTGGTGGATGGTAAGCAATTGCATTGTACATCATTCATTTTGTATATATTTTATTGCTATTGTTGATGTTGTTATTGTTTTCGCTCCTTTTCAAGTCCAATTCAAGTGTCTCAACCCACAAGTTCTGTTTTTTTTTTTTTTTTTTTTTTTTTTTCCCAGTTCTTTTCCCCCATCTTTTCACGAGGGTCGGGGAATGAGCGAATGGCTGTGCGGTGCTTAGCGGCCTGCCAGGTTAAACCACAGCAGGAGTGTAACACCAAAGTATATACATTGGCTCAGAAATGTTTTTAATATGAATGGGTACTGTTTGGGGCATCGTAATTGAAGTCCAGCCTGGCATTCCACCTAGCGTGATGTAGAGCTGGCAAGTGAGAGGACCCTACAGGAAAAGAGCCACGGGCTTCCTGGCTGACAAGTGCAACATTTTCAGGAAGCATTTCATCATTTAACCATTCCGCTTCCTACCTGGAAAAAAAGAAGTGCTCCTGTGAGTCCTGCACGAGTGAAGTAGCTACAACCTGATGATGGCTTGGAGAATGTGAACTATATGGTAAAAAAAATGACAAAGTCTTGATGAATCACTGGAGTACTAACTGGTACAGTCACTGTGTCCTCTTTGCTCTCTTACTGCTCTCTGGAAGACTTACAAAAAAGACCTACAGAAAAGACCTAGAAAAGACTTATAGAAAATAAAAGATGATAACTTGGTAGACAGTCCTATTGAATGTAACCAGACTGCGTTCTGACACATGCACCAAAACCATGATCTTCAGTATTGATTATTTAAATTACGTACCAATATTTCTGAAGAGAAAACTGCGTATTCAGAAATGAAGGAGTTTCCCTTAATGTAACACACTCCCGAGTGTTATTTCACAAAAAAATATTTTAGATAATTACATTATAAACAAGGCCAATGTTTTAATGTGTAAGATAAACCCCAAACCTATGGAATCAGTATTTCTGTGCAAAGTGACAGTTGCTTAATGGATTTTTTTTTCCCCTTTATCAATGAGCAAAATGGTTATAATCATCTGGCCAAGCTTTTTTGTTAGAAATGATGCTGCTACTATCTGGAGAGAGCTGGAAGTGAGTTTTCCTGGAATAAGATAGTGCAGTTGGAAGAGACCTTCAAAGATCGAGTCCAACTGTCTGGCCTCTTCAGGGCTAACCAAAAGTTAAAGCGTATTCTTGAGGGCGTTGCCCAAATGCCTCTGGAACACAGGAAGGCACAGGGCATCAACCACAGTTCAAGGAAGCCTGTTCCACTATTTGACCACCCTGAAAGAAAGCAGGCCACCTGCAGGACAGCATCTTCAAAGCAGTAGTAATGTATGTACTTACTTAATGTATGCAGTCTAAGTAGGACTGGTACGGAAGTCTCCATTCTGATTTAAAAATAAAAATAGAAATCTGAAGACTAGTTGCTTAATCTAATGAAGTCATGCACATTACTCTCTGCCATAAGGTGACAGTTGCTCCAGTTCTTTTCAAGAATGGAGTATTGCTATTACACTCTGGGAAAAGAAAAAAAAAAGGGGGGGGAAGAGGGGGAAATGGTGGGAACGGTGTAGTCCCTAAGTGGATAAAAGAGTAGAATTCAACTGTAATGTAGAGATCTTGTTCGTATGATACACATATGTGAATTCAGCTTAAAGGTCTAAACCCAGGCTTCTCTCATGTTGCAGAACTGACAGTGAAACCTCTGCACACTGTAAAAATAGCACAGAACCAATAACAAGGATGTCCGACGAATGTTGCATGGGAGGTGCAACATGGGAGATCGGTTCTTTGTGATTTTTTTTTCATAGGTGTTTGTACTTTTGGCTTTTAGAGAAATTACCCAGTTAAGTTAATCCGTATTGCTTTCTTTTCCTACTTCATGCATTTAGTGTATCTTTAGATATATCTTAAATTAGGGAGCTTATACTGGATGCACAGGACAAACCAGGAGCTACAATCCAGGTGAGATGTTAGTGACCAAGATGAGTGACTTCTTTTAAAGGTCCAGCACCCTTGCAAAAATGCTTGTGATGGCTTCCCACATGCAAGAGCAGGAAGCTGGACACGGAACTAACTTTCTGCTTCTTCTTGATCAAGTCCTTCGGGAATTAGCCTAAGACCTTCTGAGGCTGGGATTATCAGTCTCAGATGCAAGCTCTATTGTTACTGCAGTTCTGGAGACTGAGTTCAGACTGCCGTTGGTCATAGAACTGTGAATAGTCTGCTTCCTTCCAAACGAATTTTTAGTCAGAGGTGTATGGAGAAGAGCACCGTATGTTTTTGCAGCTTGTGATTGTTTGCTTCCCTTGGAAGCTTTTTCATTTGTCTATGCTGTATGGCCCTTTTACAAAGAGGTAGAAGCAATGCGAATGCACAGCCAGGTGAAATATTTGTTGTTTGCTGCACAGGTGAGTGAAAGATACGAAAAAGTTGGCAAGAAGGCCCTAGAAATTCTTCCAGACGGGGTGTGCTGTTCGCACAGGACCTTAGAGATTTTGAAGTGGCATCTGTGTTGCGTACTTCAGTGATACGCAGACAGGATGGCACTGAAGGCTTCTTTTGTTGAAGCTTATTGCTCAGGCCTGTAGGAAGTGGATAAGAACATACCTGTGCACGCATCTAAAAACTTGAGTGGGTTGACTAACATCTTCATATAAGATAAAAGGTGTGGTTAGTTTATCCGGTTAAACTGATGGAACCCATCAGCCTCTGAAATTAGTACGACATTGAACTCTTGGTTGATGTTGTGGCTCAGAAAAGGCCTATACTTTCTATTAAATCTTTACAGAAATAGCTTACTGCTTTTACCTTTCAAGCAGAAAACCATTTTTTGTAGTCTTTTCTGTCATTGCGAGGGTACATGAAGAGAATTCTGCAGAGAGGGGTGTGATTTAAAAGGCTAAGAGAACACACTGATGGTGTTGGCTTGCTTTCGAAATTGCGAACATATCAAATCAAATCAAAGCATAGGAAGCGAATCAAGAAACGAGGGGTTGCACATCTTCCGTTTCTGGCATTATGTAGTGTTTATTCTAGTTGGACCTACAGAGCAGCCTCTGGCAGAGCACTGGCATTGCAGAGCATCACCTTGCTGAAGCAGCACTATTGAAGTCACTAAGCATTTGCAAGAAACGGTGACAAACTGGGAAGAGATTGCTGTTTGCTTCTGTTAACATTGCCTGTCTGGGAGACTGATGTCCCTCCCCAGCTGGAGAACCCAGAGGGACATCAAGGAGGCCAGAAGGGGGCTCTTCAGGGGACCACACAGGGAAGGGGAAGCAAGGGCCGGCTGAGGAGTGATCCCCTTAAATACCTTTACTTGCTTCTTGGCTCTTGAGTCAAAACAGCCATAGCTATGTTGCAGGACTAGCAACATGTCTGCTCCGGCTGCTCCGGCCAGAGCCACACTGTGATATCATCGTGATGACACTGGGGCGTCATGGTGATGTTTGAGCTTCCCCCACCAGAACCCCCAGACAGTCCGTTGAGCCTCGCTTGCTGACTGGCAGGACCAAAAGTAGCCGTTCGCAGAAATGGCTGCAGATGGAAACTCGAGTGACAACGAGATCAATGAAATTAAACAGGAGCCACTTCCAGAAGACACGTCATACGGTTTTGCTCCAGACGAGCTGTTTGAGGCTTTGGACTCCCCTTCTCCTGAACCCCTGGGACAGGATGAAGGAGCAGCTTGTGATGCTCGTGCAGCATCCACAAGGGGAGAAAAAGATCCCCAAGCTCTCACTGATGACCGTGAGACCAAACACGTTCCTCATAATTCTTCTGAGGAGAACGCTGGCAACAGCAACGTCTTCTCATCCCTCAGCTTCCCAAAGAAACTCTGGCAACTGGCTGAAAGTGAGGAATTTAAGGCCATCTGGTGGGGTCACTCTGGAAACTATATTGTGATCGACGAGGAAATGTTTAAAGTGGAAGTGCTGGGAAGGACAAGACCTCCGAGAGTTTTTGAGACGGAGAGTATGAAAAGTTTCATTCGTCAGCTTAATCTGTATGGATTCAGCAAACTGCAACAGGACCTGCAAAGATCTCCCTTGCTTCCTGATCTTCCGAAAGAAGAGGATGCATTTTCTGCTCGTAGGAAGTACCTCCATTGCTCCACACGTGAACCAATTCTCACAATATTCTGGTGGGAGAGATGGGTGTTCCAATAAAATAAGCCTTGGCAATGGAGGAGATGAGGATAACAGTAGATGTTCTGATCTTAATTGCGTTTTCAGGCTGCTTCCAGGTGTTTTAGAGCTAGCTTTGCGGAGGACTAGACATGCAGATAAAATACGTTTGGGTGGTACCCAATGAGTTTGAACCCATGGAACACAAAGATAAGTAAAGCAGGCTATGATGAGTCCATTTATTTTAAGGCATTTGCAGCGTACCAGAACTGTATCATCAGGACTGTATCATTAAGCTTTAGTCAGCCTAAGCTTTAGGCTTAAACTGACCAATAGATCTTTGTAACCCATGACTGCCTTTACCAATTACAATCCTCAGTTCTTGTCTCTTGCTGTTTCTCAGTCCCAAACACGTAGCAAGTACTTCTCCTTTGCATTTTTTTAGATACTCTACTACTATAACCCCAGCTTCAAGAGAGATTCTCCCCACCTGCTCCAGAACTGCAAGCAACGAGTTGCCCTGAAGAGGAAAGCCCTGCAGGCGGGGCTGGATGAGAGCTGCCCCAGCAGCCGCCTATATGCCCAGCCTGGGTGCAGAGATGCCGATATGGATGAGGAGGACCCGCTGGCAGCAGCAACTCCAGCAGAAGCCACACAGCCAGCGGCACCCGCGGGGTCCCCAGGCACTGGGCAAAAGCCACCCCTCAAGCCAGCGGTGCCCCTACAGCCTCGCAGGGAGCTGCTCCCAACCTGCCAGGTCCTGCTGCAGCAGCAGGCAGGGACAAGCAGCAGCGTCTGGACCCCTCCCTGCTGCTAGCAGGCAGCAGCCAGACCTCAGCTGCCGCTCCTGCTCCCTCCCCACACCACGTCCTACCTTCCCAGATAGCCCTGTGCCCAAACGCAGGAGCTCCGAAGGCTCCCTCGGCTGCCCTGCCTCCCTTCGGTCACCCACTCCTTCCAGTGGCCTTGCTGGCGGCAGCCTCTGCTGCAGCCATTTTGCAGCCGTACAGCTGGCAGGGCCTGGCAGCCCCACACTGCCCGACCTGCACCTGCGACCAAGACGGGGCAGCTGCAGGCGACAGAATGGCACCCACTAGACACATGGGACCCACTAGACACAGCAGGGATAGCAGCACCCCCTTACAGCTTCACAGTCTGTTAGTTCATAGGTTGATTGTTCTGGAGTTGACCTGCTTGAATAATAAAACTTCTCCAGTTCCAGTTGTCTTTTTGGTATTATTTTTAAATGGGGAAATCTCGGGTTGAATTTGTATTTTGTCTCTCAAAAGGAAGTAGAAGCAACTGTTTCAACACCAATTTGATCGTTTTCCACAACAGACCAGCTCTCTAGGTTCTTAGCCACAGAGAGCAAAAGAGTGGATAATGTCTGCATGCCACATGCACCGAGGATGCTCTTCCTAATGATGACTTCTAACGGAAAGTTAGGAGAGAGTAATTAAATAACACCACTTTAATTATGGAAGGCTCAGAAAGGGAATGTCACAGACTCACAGAATTGTGGGGGTTGGAAGGGACCTCAAGAGATCATCGGGTCCAAACCCCTGCCAAAGCAGGTTCCCGAGAGCAGGTTGCCCAGGTAGGTGTCCAGACGGGCCTTGAGTGTCTCCAGAGAAGGAGGCTCCACAGCCTCCGCAGGCAGCCTGTCCCAGCGCTCCGTCACCCTCACCATGAGGAAGTTCTTTCACACGTTGTTGCGGAACTTCCTGTCGTCCATTTTGTTGCCGTTGTCCCTTGTTCTGTCCCCACAAACCACCGAAAAGAGGTTGGCCAAATCCCTCTGTCTCCCACACTTTCTTTACTTTCTCCAGTGGGGTTCCCATCTGCTACAGCTTCACCTCCAGTTAGCCTTACTAAGGGAACAAAACCTGCAATTACCACTGAATTTCCTTCTGCTAATTTTGGAGGAAAGTAACTCCAAATCCCAAATATAAACAACTCCTGTAGATAGAAATGTGAGGAGTCCAAAGTAGTGGAATCTGAAAGACTGTTTGCTTTGCTAGACTTTCTATGAAAGAGGTCATTATTAAAACAATACTTGAGATCCTTCTCAGGAAAAGCAAGAAAAATATTTAATTAAATAGCTGGTGTGGTTCTGTGTTCTAGATTTAGGATCAGAATGCTGCTGATAACACACTGGTTTTTCAGCTGTGACAGAGCAGTGCTTACACAGAGCCAAGGACTCATCAACTTCTTGTGCTGCCCTGCCAGCGAGGAGGCTGCAGACGCTCAAAAAAAAAGCTGGGAAGGGACACAGCCAGAACAGGAGACCCAGGCCGGCCCAAGGGATGTCCCATTCCATATGGCATCATGCAGAACAACAAAACTTTGGGTTTTGGCCAGGGATGGAGAGGTGTTGTTTGGGGCCTGGCTGGGTATCAATTGGTGGATGGTAAGCAATTGCATTGTACATCATTCATTTTGTATATATTTTATTGCTATTGTTGATGTTGTTATTGTTTTCGCTCCTTTTCAAGTCCAATTCAAGTGTCTCAACCCACAAGTTCTGTTTTTTTTTTTTTTTTTTTTTTTTTTTTTTTTTTTTTTTTTTTTTTTTTCCCAGTTCTTTTCCCCCATCTTTTCACGAGGGTCGGGGAATGAGCGAATGGCTGTGCGGTGCTTAGCGGCCTGCCAGGTTAAACCACAGCAGGAGTGTAACACCAAAGTATATACATTGGCTCAGAAATGTTTTTAATATGAATGGGTACTGTTTGGGGCATCGTAATTGAAGTCCAGCCTGGCATTCCACCTAGCGTGATGTAGAGCTGGCAAGTGAGAGGACCCTACAGGAAAAGAGCCACGGGCTTCCTGGCTGACAAGTGCAACATTTTCAGGAAGCATTTCATCATTTAACCATTCCGCTTCCTACCTGGAAAAAAAGAAGTGCTCCTGTGAGTCCTGCACGAGTGAAGTAGCTACAACCTGATGATGGCTTGGAGAATGTGAACTATATGGTAAAAAAAATGACAAAGTCTTGATGAATCACTGGAGTACTAACTGGTACAGTCACTGTGTCCTCTTTGCTCTCTTACTGCTCTCTGGAAGACTTACAAAAAAGACCTACAGAAAAGACCTAGAAAAGACTTATAGAAAATAAAAGATGATAACTTGGTAGACAGTCCTATTGAATGTAACCAGACTGCGTTCTGACACATGCACCAAAACCATGATCTTCAGTATTGATTATTTAAATTACGTACCAATATTTCTGAAGAGAAAACTGCGTATTCAGAAATGAAGGAGTTTCCCTTAATGTAACACACTCCCGAGTGTTATTTCACAAAAAAATATTTTAGATAATTACATTATAAACAAGGCCAATGTTTTAATGTGTAAGATAAACCCCAAACCTATGGAATCAGTATTTCTGTGCAAAGTGACAGTTGCTTAATGGATTTTTTTTTCCCCTTTATCAATGAGCAAAATGGTTATAATCATCTGGCCAAGCTTTTTTGTTAGAAATGATGCTGCTACTATCTGGAGAGAGCTGGAAGTGAGTTTTCCTGGAATAAGATAGTGCAGTTGGAAGAGACCTTCAAAGATCGAGTCCAACTGTCTGGCCTCTTCAGGGCTAACCAAAAGTTAAAGCGTATTCTTGAGGGCGTTGCCCAAATGCCTCTGGAACACAGGAAGGCACAGGGCATCAACCACAGTTCAAGGAAGCCTGTTCCACTATTTGACCACCCTGAAAGAAAGCAGGCCACCTGCAGGACAGCATCTTCAAAGCAGTAGTAATGTATGTACTTACTTAATGTATGCAGTCTAAGTAGGACTGGTACGGAAGTCTCCATTCTGATTTAAAAATAAAAATAGAAATCTGAAGACTAGTTGCTTAATCTAATGAAGTCATGCACATTACTCTCTGCCATAAGGTGACAGTTGCTCCAGTTCTTTTCAAGAATGGAGTATTGCTATTACACTCTGGGAAAAGAAAAAAAAAAGGGGGGGGAAGAGGGGGAAATGGTGGGAACGGTGTAGTCCCTAAGTGGATAAAAGAGTAGAATTCAACTGTAATGTAGAGATCTTGTTCGTATGATACACATATGTGAATTCAGCTTAAAGGTCTAAACCCAGGCTTCTCTCATGTTGCAGAACTGACAGTGAAACCTCTGCACACTGTAAAAATAGCACAGAACCAATAACAAGGATGTCCGACGAATGTTGCATGGGAGGTGCAACATGGGAGATCGGTTCTTTGTGATTTTTTTTTCATAGGTGTTTGTACTTTTGGCTTTTAGAGAAATTACCCAGTTAAGTTAATCCGTATTGCTTTCTTTTCCTACTTCATGCATTTAGTGTATCTTTAGATATATCTTAAATTAGGGAGCTTATACTGGATGCACAGGACAAACCAGGAGCTACAATCCAGGTGAGATGTTAGTGACCAAGATGAGTGACTTCTTTTAAAGGTCCAGCACCCTTGCAAAAATGCTTGTGATGGCTTCCCACATGCAAGAGCAGGAAGCTGGACACGGAACTAACTTTCTGCTTCTTCTTGATCAAGTCCTTCGGGAATTAGCCTAAGACCTTCTGAGGCTGGGATTATCAGTCTCAGATGCAAGCTCTATTGTTACTGCAGTTCTGGAGACTGAGTTCAGACTGCCGTTGGTCATAGAACTGTGAATAGTCTGCTTCCTTCCAAACGAATTTTTAGTCAGAGGTGTATGGAGAAGAGCACCGTATGTTTTTGCAGCTTGTGATTGTTTGCTTCCCTTGGAAGCTTTTTCATTTGTCTATGCTGTATGGCCCTTTTACAAAGAGGTAGAAGCAATGCGAATGCACAGCCAGGTGAAATATTTGTTGTTTGCTGCACAGGTGAGTGAAAGATACGAAAAAGTTGGCAAGAAGGCCCTAGAAATTCTTCCAGACGGGGTGTGCTGTTCGCACAGGACCTTAGAGATTTTGAAGTGGCATCTGTGTTGCGTACTTCAGTGATACGCAGACAGGATGGCACTGAAGGCTTCTTTTGTTGAAGCTTATTGCTCAGGCCTGTAGGAAGTGGATAAGAACATACCTGTGCACGCATCTAAAAACTTGAGTGGGTTGACTAACATCTTCATATAAGATAAAAGGTGTGGTTAGTTTATCCGGTTAAACTGATGGAACCCATCAGCCTCTGAAATTAGTACGACATTGAACTCTTGGTTGATGTTGTGGCTCAGAAAAGGCCTATACTTTCTATTAAATCTTTACAGAAATAGCTTACTGCTTTTACCTTTCAAGCAGAAAACCATTTTTTGTAGTCTTTTCTGTCATTGCGAGGGTACATGAAGAGAATTCTGCAGAGAGGGGTGTGATTTAAAAGGCTAAGAGAACACACTGATGGTGTTGGCTTGCTTTCGAAATTGCGAACATATCAAATCAAATCAAAGCATAGGAAGCGAATCAAGAAACGAGGGGTTGCACATCTTCCGTTTCTGGCATTATGTAGTGTTTATTCTAGTTGGACCTACAGAGCAGCCTCTGGCAGAGCACTGGCATTGCAGAGCATCACCTTGCTGAAGCAGCACTATTGAAGTCACTAAGCATTTGCAAGAAACGGTGACAAACTGGGAAGAGATTGCTGTTTGCTTCTGTTAACATTGCCTGTCTGGGAGACTGATGTCCCTCCCCAGCTGGAGAACCCAGAGGGACATCAAGGAGGCCAGAAGGGGGCTCTTCAGGGGACCACACAGGGAAGGGGAAGCAAGGGCCGGCTGAGGAGTGATCCCCTTAAATACCTTTACTTGCTTCTTGGCTCTTGAGTCAAAACAGCCATAGCTATGTTGCAGGACCAGCAACATGTCTGCTCCGGCTGCTCCGGCCAGAGCCACACTGTGATATCATCGTGATGACACTGGGGCGTCATGGTGATGTTTGAGCTTCCCCCACCAGAACCCCCAGACAGTCCGTTGAGCCTCGCTTGCTGACTGGCAGGACCAAAAGTAGCCGTTCGCAGAAATGGCTGCAGATGGAAACTCGAGTGACAACGAGATCAATGAAATTAAACAGGAGCCACTTCCAGAAGACACGTCATACGGTTTTGCTCCAGACGAGCTGTTTGAGGCTTTGGACTCCCCTTCTCCTGAACCCCTGGGACAGGATGAAGGAGCAGCTTGTGATGCTCGTGCAGCATCCACAAGGGGAGAAAAAGATCCCCAAGCTCTCACTGATGACCGTGAGACCAAACACGTTCCTCATAATTCTTCTGAGGAGAACGCTGGCAACAGCAACGTCTTCTCATCCCTCAGCTTCCCAAAGAAACTCTGGCAACTGGCTGAAAGTGAGGAATTTAAGGCCATCTGGTGGGGTCACTCTGGAAACTATATTGTGATCGACGAGGAAATGTTTAAAGTGGAAGTGCTGGGAAGGACAAGACCTCCGAGAGTTTTTGAGACGGAGAGTATGAAAAGTTTCATTCGTCAGCTTAATCTGTATGGATTCAGCAAACTGCAACAGGACCTGCAAAGATCTCCCTTGCTTCCTGATCTTCCGAAAGAAGAGGATGCATTTTCTGCTCGTAGGAAGTACCTCCATTGCTCCACACGTGAACCAATTCTCACAATATTCTGGTGGGAGAGATGGGTGTTCCAATAAAATAAGCCTTGGCAATGGAGGAGATGAGGATAACAGTAGATGTTCTGATCTTAATTGCGTTTTCAGGCTGCTTCCAGGTGTTTTAGAGCTAGCTTTGCGGAGGACTAGACATGCAGATAAAATACGTTTGGGTGGTACCCAATGAGTTTGAACCCATGGAACACAAAGATAAGTAAAGCAGGCTATGATGAGTCCATTTATTTTAAGGCATTTGCAGCGTACCAGAACTGTATCATCAGGACTGTATCATTAAGCTTTAGTCAGCCTAAGCTTTAGGCTTAAACTGACCAATAGATCTTTGTAACCCATGACTGCCTTTACCAATTACAATCCTCAGTTCTTGTCTCTTGCTGTTTCTCAGTCCCAAACACGTAGCAAGTACTTCTCCTTTGCATTTTTTTAGATACTCTACTACTATAACCCCAGCTTCAAGAGAGATTCTCCCCACCTGCTCCAGAACTGCAAGCAACGAGTTGCCCTGAAGAGGAAAGCCCTGCAGGCGGGGCTGGATGAGAGCTGCCCCAGCAGCCGCCTATATGCCCAGCCTGGGTGCAGAGATGCCGATATGGATGAGGAGGACCCGCTGGCAGCAGCAACTCCAGCAGAAGCCACACAGCCAGCGGCACCCGCGGGGTCCCCAGGCACTGGGCAAAAGCCACCCCTCAAGCCAGCGGTGCCCCTACAGCCTCGCAGGGAGCTGCTCCCAACCTGCCAGGTCCTGCTGCAGCAGCAGGCAGGGACAAGCAGCAGCGTCTGGACCCCTCCCTGCTGCTAGCAGGCAGCAGCCAGACCTCAGCTGCCGCTCCTGCTCCCTCCCCACACCACGTCCTACCTTCCCAGATAGCCCTGTGCCCAAACGCAGGAGCTCCGAAGGCTCCCTCGGCTGCCCTGCCTCCCTTCGGTCACCCACTCCTTCCAGTGGCCTTGCTGGCGGCAGCCTCTGCTGCAGCCATTTTGCAGCCGTACAGCTGGCAGGGCCTGGCAGCCCCACACTGCCCGACCTGCACCTGCGACCAAGACGGGGCAGCTGCAGGCGACAGAATGGCACCCACTAGACACATGGGACCCACTAGACACAGCAGGGATAGCAGCACCCCCTTACAGCTTCACAGTCTGTTAGTTCATAGGTTGATTGTTCTGGAGTTGACCTGCTTGAATAATAAAACTTCTCCAGTTCCAGTTGTCTTTTTGGTATTATTTTTAAATGGGGAAATCTCGGGTTGAATTTGTATTTTGTCTCTCAAAAGGAAGTAGAAGCAACTGTTTCAACACCAATTTGATCGTTTTCCACAACAGACCAGCTCTCTAGGTTCTTAGCCACAGAGAGCAAAAGAGTGGATAATGTCTGCATGCCACATGCACCGAGGATGCTCTTCCTAATGATGACTTCTAACGGAAAGTTAGGAGAGAGTAATTAAATAACACCACTTTAATTATGGAAGGCTCAGAAAGGGAATGTCACAGACTCACAGAATTGTGGGGGTTGGAAGGGACCTCAAGAGATCATCGGGTCCAAACCCCTGCCAAAGCAGGTTCCCGAGAGCAGGTTGCCCAGGTAGGTGTCCAGACGGGCCTTGAGTGTCTCCAGAGAAGGAGGCTCCACAGCCTCCGCAGGCAGCCTGTCCCAGCGCTCCGTCACCCTCACCATGAGGAAGTTCTTTCACACGTTGTTGCGGAACTTCCTGTCGTCCATTTTGTTGCCGTTGTCCCTTGTTCTGTCCCCACAAACCACCGAAAAGAGGTTGGCCAAATCCCTCTGTCTCCCACACTTTCTTTACTTTCTCCAGTGGGGTTCCCATCTGCTACAGCTTCACCTCCAGTTAGCCTTACTAAGGGAACAAAACCTGCAATTACCACTGAATTTCCTTCTGCTAATTTTGGAGGAAAGTAACTCCAAATCCCAAATATAAACAACTCCTGTAGATAGAAATGTGAGGAGTCCAAAGTAGTGGAATCTGAAAGACTGTTTGCTTTGCTAGACTTTCTATGAAAGAGGTCATTATTAAAACAATACTTGAGATCCTTCTCAGGAAAAGCAAGAAAAATATTTAATTAAATAGCTGGTGTGGTTCTGTGTTCTAGATTTAGGATCAGAATGCTGCTGATAACACACTGGTTTTTCAGCTGTGACAGAGCAGTGCTTACACAGAGCCAAGGACTCATCAACTTCTTGTGCTGCCCTGCCAGCGAGGAGGCTGCAGACGCTCAAAAAAAAAGCTGGGAAGGGACACAGCCAGAACAGGAGACCCAGGCCGGCCCAAGGGATGTCCCATTCCATATGGCATCATGCAGAACAACAAAACTTTGGGTTTTGGCCAGGGATGGAGAGGTGTTGTTTGGGGCCTGGCTGGGTATCAATTGGTGGATGGTAAGCAATTGCATTGTACATCATTCATTTTGTATATATTTTATTGCTATTGTTGATGTTGTTATTGTTTTCGCTCCTTTTCAAGTCCAATTCAAGTGTCTCAACCCACAAGTTCTGTTTTTTTTTTTTTTTTTTTTTTTTTTCCCCAGTTCTTTTCCCCCATCTTTTCACGAGGGTCAGGGAATGAGCGAATGGCTGTGCGGTGCTTAGCGGCCTGCCAGGTTAAACCACAGCAGGAGTGTAACACCAAAGTATATACATTGGCTCAGAAATGTTTTTAATATGAATGGGTACTGTTTGGGGCATCGTAATTGAAGTCCAGCCTGGCATTCCACCTAGCGTGATGTAGAGCTGGCAAGTGAGAGGACCCTACAGGAAAAGAGCCACGGGCTTCCTGGCTGACAAGTGCAACATTTTCAGGAAGCATTTCATCATTTAACCATTCCGCTTCCTACCTGGAAAAAAAGAAGTGCTCCTGTGAGTCCTGCACGAGTGAAGTAGCTACAACCTGATGATGGCTTGGAGAATGTGAACTATATGGTAAAAAAAATGACAAAGTCTTGATGAATCACTGGAGTACTAACTGGTACAGTCACTGTGTCCTCTTTGCTCTCTTACTGCTCTCTGGAAGACTTACAAAAAAGACCTACAGAAAAGACCTAGAAAAGACTTATAGAAAATAAAAGATGATAACTTGGTAGACAGTCCTATTGAATGTAACCAGACTGCGTTCTGACACATGCACCAAAACCATGATCTTCAGTATTGATTATTTAAATTACGTACCAATATTTCTGAAGAGAAAACTGCGTATTCAGAAATGAAGGAGTTTCCCTTAATGTAACACACTCCCGAGTGTTATTTCACAAAAAAATATTTTAGATAATTACATTATAAACAAGGCCAATGTTTTAATGTGTAAGATAAACCCCAAACCTATGGAATCAGTATTTCTGTGCAAAGTGACAGTTGCTTAATGGATTTTTTTTTCCCCTTTATCAATGAGCAAAATGGTTATAATCATCTGGCCAAGCTTTTTTGTTAGAAATGATGCTGCTACTATCTGGAGAGAGCTGGAAGTGAGTTTTCCTGGAATAAGATAGTGCAGTTGGAAGAGACCTTCAAAGATCGAGTCCAACTGTCTGGCCTCTTCAGGGCTAACCAAAAGTTAAAGCGTATTCTTGAGGGCGTTGCCCAAATGCCTCTGGAACACAGGAAGGCACAGGGCATCAACCACAGTTCAAGGAAGCCTGTTCCACTATTTGACCACCCTGAAAGAAAGCAGGCCACCTGCAGGACAGCATCTTCAAAGCAGTAGTAATGTATGTACTTACTTAATGTATGCAGTCTAAGTAGGACTGGTACGGAAGTCTCCATTCTGATTTAAAAATAAAAATAGAAATCTGAAGACTAGTTGCTTAATCTAATGAAGTCATGCGTAGTCTTTAACAGTCCATTGTATTGTTCAACTTTCCCAGAGGCTGGTGCATGATAGGGGATGTGATACACCCACTCAATACCATGCTCTTTGGCCCAAGTGTCTATAAGGTTGTTTCGGAAACGAGTCCCATTTTCTTACTCTATTCTTTCTGGGGTACCATGTCGCTATAGGACTTGCTTTTCAAGGCCCATGATAGTGTTCTGGGCGGTGGCATGAGGCACAGGATATGTTTCCAGCCATCCAGTGGTTGCTTCCACCATTGTAAGTACGTGGCGCTTGCCATTGCGAGTTTGAGGGAGTGTGATGTAATCAATCTGCCAGGCTTCTCCATATTTATATTTCGGCCATCGTCATCCATACCGAAGAGGCTTTGACTGTTTGGCTTGCTTGATTGCAGCACGTTTCACAGTCATGAATAACCTGTGCTACAGCATCCATGGTCAGGTCCACCCCTCGATCTCAAGCCCATCTGTATGTTGCATCTCTACCTTGATGGCCTGAGGTGTCATGGGCCCATCGGGCTATAAGTAATTCACCTTTATGCTGCCAATCCAGGTCCACCTGAGCTACTTCAATCTTAGCAGCCTGATCCACCTGCTGGTTGTTTTGACGTTCTTCAGTAGCCCAATTTTTGGGCACATGAGTATCTATGTGGCATACCCTTACAACCAGGTTCTCCACCCGAGTAGCAATATCTTGCCACAATGCAGCAGCCCAGATGCCAGTTGTTTTGCTTCCATTGCTGTAACCATCCCCACAAGGCATTTGGTACCACCCATGAAACACTATAGAGAGAGAACTGGCCACTTTTCTCATTCAGCAATATCTGAAGCCAGCTGAATGGCCTTCACTTCTGCAAACTGACTCGATTCACCTTCTACCTCAGCAGCTTTTGCAACTCGTTGCATAGGACTCCATACAGCAGACTTCCATCTCCGATGCTTCCCCACAATATGACAGTACCCATCAGTGAACAGGGCATATTTCTTCTCATTCTCTGGTAACTGGTTGTACAGTGGGGCTTCTTCAGCATGGCCCACCTCCTCCTCTGATGATATCCCAAAGTATTTGCCTTCTGGGCAGTCCATAATCACTTCCAATATTCCTGGGTGACTGGGGTTTCCTATTAGAGCCTGCTGAGTAATCAGTACAACCCACTTGCTCCACGTAGCATCGGTTGCATGATGCGTAGAAGAGACCCTTCCCTTGAACATCCAGCCTAGTACCGGCAGTCGGGGTGCTAGGAGGAGCTGCGCTTCAGTACCGACCACCTCCGAAGTAGATCGAACTCCTTCATATGCTGCCAATATCTTCTTTTCAGTTTGAGTGTAGCGGGCCTCAGATCCTCTGTATCCCCGACTCCAAAACCCCAGGGGTCGACCTTGAGTTTCCCCAGGTTCTTTCTGCCAGAGGCTCCAGGTGGTGCCATTCTCCCTGTCTGCAGTGTAGAGCACATTCTTTACATCTGATCCTGTTCGGACTGGCCCAAGGGCTACTGCATGAACTATTTCCTGCTTGATTTGTTCAAAGGCTTGTCGTTGCTCAGGGCCCCATTCAAACTCATTCTTCTTACAGGTTACTTGGTAGAGCGGGTTTACAGTTAGACTGTAATTTGGAATGTGCATTCTCCAAAACCCCACAACACCTAGGAAAGTCTGTGTTTCTTTTTTGTTAGTTGGTGGAGACATAGCTGTTATTTTGTTGATCACATCCATTGGGATTTGACGACATCCATCTTGCCATTTTATTCCTAAAAACTGGATCTCTCGTGCAGGTCCTTTGACTTTATTTTGTTTTATGGCAAAACCGGCTTTCAGAAGGATTTGGACTATTTTCTTCCCTTTCTTGAAAAGTTCCTCTGCTGTGTCACCCCACACAATAATGTCATTGATGTACTGCAGGTGTTCAGGAGCTTCTCCCTGCTCCAGCACAGACTGGATCAGCCCATGGCAAATGGTAGGGCTGTGTTTCCACCCCTGGGGCAGCCGATTCCAAGTATATTGGACTCCCCTCCAAGTGAAGGCAAATTGTGGCTTGCACTCTGCTGCTAGAGGGATGGAGAAAAATGCATTAGCGATATCAACTGTGGCACACCACTTGGCTGCCTTCGATTCCAGTTTGCACTGGAGTTCTGGCATGTCTGGCACTGCAGCACTCAGTAGTGGCGTCACTTCGTTCAGGCCACAATAGTCCACTGTTAGTCTTCACTCACCATTACACTTTCGCACTGGCCATATGGGACTATTGAAAGGTGAATGAGTCTTGCTGATCACTCCTTGGCTCTCCAGTTGACGAATTAGCTTATGGATGGGAATCAGGGAGTCTCGGTTAGTGCGATATTGCCGCCGGTGCACAGTTGTGGTAGCGATTGGCACTTGCTGTTCTTCGACCCTCAGCAACCCCACAACAGAGGGGTCCTCTGAGAGACCGGGCAAGGTAGATAATTGTTTAATGCCTTCTGTCTCTAAGGCAGCTATGCCAAAAGCCCACTGGAACCCTTTTGGATCCTTGAAATATCCTCTTCTAAGATAGTCTATACCAAGGATACACAGAGCATCTGGGCCAGTCACAATGCGGTGCTTTTGCCACTCATTCCCAGTCAGACTCACTTCAGCCTCCAATACAGTCAACTGCTGAGATCCCCCTGTCACTCCATAAATACAGATGGGCTCTGGCCCTTTATAGCTTGATGGCATTACAGTACATTGTGTACTGGTGTCTACTAAAACCTTATACGTCTGTATGTCTGACATGCCAGGCCATCAAATCCACACAGTCCAAGAAACTCAATTGTCCCTATCCTCCCCCTGGCTGGAGGCAGGGCCCCCCTAATGCTGGTCAGAATCTTCTTCGTTTCTGTATTTGAAGGACTGTCTGCTGGAAGTTGGAGCAGCAAACTTTTCAGAGAATTCTTTTTTCCCCGATTGTTTTCTTTTGCAACTCACATACCTGTGCCTCTAGGGTCGTGGTAGATTTTCCATCCCATTTTCTCATATCCTCTCCATGGTCTCGTAAGTAAAACCACAGGGTGTGTACCCACCATATCGTCTTCCTTGTGCGGATGAACACTTACCTCTGATACCTGAGAGACCAGTTTGTACAGGTGGGGAGGAAGATAGATTCTCTTTAAGTTGGTGGAACTCTTCAGAAAGTTTCTCCACAGCTGAGACGCAGGCCTGTAAGGAAGAGGAGAGACTTTCTTCGTACTGCCGGAGTTGTTTAGCCGCTTCACCCACTGTGGGTTCTTCATCCTCTTTCCAGGCCATTATTGCCAATGAGCTGACATATGATGATGGTGCACTCCGTACAAACTTCTGCCACATGGGTCGTGTACACCTGACTTCATCTGGATCTGTGGATGTTTGTCTGAGGTCTGGGTCCTCATAAATCACCTCCCATACGGCTAATTCCGTCAGGTACTGGATTCCCTTCTCCATAGTGGTTCACTTGCTTGCTAGACCTACAAGTTCTTCTTTGAAGGGATACCTTTCCCTCACAGCTGAGAGGAGACGCCTCCAGAGGCTGTGAGATTGTGCTCCATCTGCAATTGTTTTGTCAATGCCTGCATCTCTAACAAGGGATCCCAGCCGCCTGGCTTCCCTGCCGTCTAATTCCACACAATTGGCTCCAGTGTCCCAGCACTGGAGCAGCCAGGTGACAAGCTGCTCACCTACATGTATGCAACAACCAAAATCTTTTCACACATCTCGTAGCTCACGCTGGTATAGGTTTCAGGTAGTTACTGTTGATTTTTTGGCATCCTCATCTTCCTCCTCCTGAAACCCTTATGGCCCAGCATCGTCTTCTCTATACCTAGACTTAACAGAAGACTCTCTGCGTTCTGAACGACCTGAATCTCTATACCATTTTTTCACCTTCTCTGTGGGGGCAACTTGCACTGCTACAGCTCATTTCTCTGACCTAGCCACAGGAGCTGGAGTGGCTGCAGGAGCAGGAGCTGGAACGGCTGCAGAGTCCACCGTAGGGGTCGGAGTGGCCGCAGGGTCTGTCACTAGGTTGATAGCAGTATCAATTGCAGCTCAATAGCCATGGGCCAGACCCCAGCACGTTACAGTGATTTGTGTCTCTTTGGAACTGCCGGAGTCATGACACCCTTTTTTCAAGCATCCTACCAGTTTTTTAGGATTTCGCAGTTGTTCAGGGGTGAATTTCCAAAACGCTGGAGGTGCCCACTGCTCTAGAAACCTGCCCATATCCTCCCACACTC
The DNA here is from genome assembly GCF_965140915.1 of Aythya marila. NCBI lineage: Eukaryota > Metazoa > Chordata > Aves > Anseriformes > Anatidae > Aythya > Aythya marila. Next base: position 2,409,620 of record NC_139055.1, on the reverse strand, counting down.
CCTGCCACTCACAACTCTCCTGCCTCCGGACAGACCTCTGGATGAGATTCCTAAGTAGTTGTTTAACTTCAAACAAAACCTGAAGCGCATTCAGGAGACATAACAAGAACATGCTGGTCTGAGTATCCCAAGAATATTCAGTATCTTGGAGAACTATTGTAACAAGCTTGGAGGATAAGAGAGTGGTGAAGGAGAAAGGGAGAGTGAACAAGTAAGAAAAGATATCTTCCTCTTTCCCCTCCACAGATTGGCTCCCTGATGAAAAAAGGCAATAGGTATAATTGCTAATAGTTTCTGAGATACTGTTTCCAAAGTATAGAGTTGACAACAGTGCTGAGTACAAATACCAAGTTAGAGTCTTGACCAGAAATTTCATTGTCTCATAAGCCACTGTTACAATGCACAGTACCATAATGATCTTAAACCAGGGCCCGGAAAGAATAAACAACATGATAGAGAGCACATATGGAAAGTAACGTGCTATAATACTCAATGCATGAAACAGGTGCAGCAGACTTGAGATTAAAGCAATCAGCATTATGACTAGCAACTATTAAGCAGGTCTAATACTTATACCAATTTTAGTTTAACACACTCTGGTCAGATCTGTTGTTATCTCAACCCTTTGAGCCCCATGTTGGGCACCAAAGGGACTGTTGTGGTTTAACCCGGCCGGCAGCTAAACACCACACAGCCATTTGCTCACCATCCCCCCTCCCTCTCTGGGATGGGAGAAAGAAACGGGAAAGTGAAGCCTGTGGGTTGAGATAAAGACAGGAAAATAACGGTAATAATAATAACAGTACTACTACTACTACTGTGTACGAAACAAGTGATGCACAATGCAATTGCTCACCACCCGCTGACCGATGCCCAGCCTAACCCCGAGCAGGCGGCTCCCCCACCCCAGCTAGCCACCCCTATATACTGTTCAGCATGACCCCAGATGGGATGGAATATCCCTTTGGCTAGTTTGGGTCAGCTGTCCTGGGTCTGTCCCCTCCCAGCTCTTACTGCACCCCCAGCCTGCCCGTTGGCAGGACAGAGTGAGAAGCTGAAACATCCTTGGCTTGGTGTAAGCACTGCTCTGCAACAATTAAAACGCCAGCAGGTTATCAGCACTCTTCTCATCCTAATCCAAAACATAGCACCCTACCAGCTACTAGGAAGAAAATCAACTCTGTCCTAACTGAAACCAGGATAGTAGTGTAGGTCCAAATGCCATGGTAAGGTTTTAGAGAGCTTACCATAGTGTACAAAAGTAGGTATAGGTTGGTATTAAGTGTATCTTTGCCACAATTGTAGATCAGAAGTTGGATGGTACAGGCACAAATGAGACTGCTACAAGTGCCAAAGTACTACCCAGTGCAAGTATTACACATGACAACAGTTAAACTGGCTTACACAGTAAGCCATCACAGCTTTAAATTATTTTAAGAGGACAGGTTTAAACTAGCTGGATAGCTACTTCTCTCGTCCACTGCAAGTTTTGGAATCACCTAGATGAAGAGGAAAAAATGGCAAGTTATTTTAGGCCTTTTCCTAATGGCTAAACCTGCATTCAGGACTTCAAATGGTGGGTTGTGTCTCATGTCAAGTCTCACTGGGCACTTCCATCCCTTCTTAGACACAGTAACAGGCATGACAGATGCGTAAATCTGGGTGTGTGATACAGAAATGAGATAAACCCACTCTCTAGGGAATCATCTTGCGCACTCATTGAAGTGCTGCCTTGTTACGTAAGTGAGCACTGTGCAGCAGAACAGCCTACAGCTATTTTTTTCATGGCTCTGCTTTAAGGATAAGCACAGAATAATGCCAGAGCTTTAGCTTTGTTTATCACAGCTACTCCCCGTGAGTGTGTTGGGTACAGAAATGTATAGCTAAACTTATGTCTAATCAAACTGGAATTCTCAGATGAGTCCAGGAAATGAAATCTTGGGCTTTGAAAGCCCACATTCTCTTAAAGAAGTGCTGCATTTACTGCAATATGTAGAAGCAGGCAATACGCAGTACTAGCTTAACAAGGAAAGATGAAGTCACATTTGAACAGTGTAAACTACTTGTAAACTCATTTGTGTAACTGCTTTCATGTCTCAAAGGTGTTAAAGCAATCATGTCAGCAAGTTGATGTAACATTACCAAAGATGTTGAGATTTTTCTCGTTTCTTCCCTAGCCCTTCCCCTGTGGCCTCAACCTCTTAAAAATATCCTTACTTACCTCTTGTACAGACATTTCTCAGGTAGTATTTAGGTATAAGCCACTTAATAGCCTTCCCACAATGATGCTTTATAACAAATTGGAACAAAGTTGCTTGGTTAACTGCATTTCAACATTTAATTGAAAGGTACATATCTTGACACATGACAATACCAGTAGAATTGCACACTGCATCTTTGTCCATCTCTCCCAGTAAGCTGCCCACCCCTTTATCTGAGTCACATGTATGCTTTTCAGAGGCCAGCACAATGCACAGAGAGCACTGGCAGATGGAAAACTCCATTAAATGCTATGCAGTGCAATCATTCCCACGAGTTCATGAGAAAGCTTGATTTGTCTAGTACAGAGCTTTGGTATGAAGTATTTTGTGAAGAATTTAATTAGTTTAAGATATGCTAAAAATGGTTTATGCATTAGCTATTACCATTAAGGGGACAGATTTGGTAGGCTAGCATTTAAGCCCACACTATATTCAGAACATTCAGACTGCTCATTTTCCCCTAAAACCGTTTACATGGCAGTTATTACCAGCCTACCCCTAACAGCCTCTGCTCCACAGTGACACAGAACTCAAGAGGTAATTAGCAACATTCCCCCAACACCTCTATCCATCTTACATCCAATAACACATTCTTACTATTCACTTTCTTGTTAGCACCAAAAGCAAGATATGCCTCAAGTACTGTCACGGTCTTCAGGAAAAAAAAAAACAGAGCAGCTGTGTTTCACAAAGCTAATTGTTAAACAGATGAGAGTTGAAACAATCTTCAGTTGTTTCTCACCTTAATTGTTCCTACTTACAGGCCATTATGGGACTACAGCCCTGTTCCTACTGTGCCTGTAAAATCCATCTGTTCAGCATCAGCATTTACCTCTTGTATAGCAAAACCTCACAAGACTAATGGCAGATTGGGGGCAAGTAACTCAGTGGTTTCTCTCCAGCCTTCTTACGTACCATTCAGTTTCTATGCTCTCTCTATCCTTCATAATCTCAGCAAACTACACCTCTTACAAAACACTGATACTATCATTGCAGTGTTAATGACTATCTTTTACAAGGCAATGAAATCAAGTTTCTCCCCTTCGTCCTGCTCCAGGTACTCGACCAGCTCAGCAGTTATTGTAGAGCTTTGTTTTTAATTTGTCTATGTTAAAGGTCAGTACCCTGCCCTGTAGGAACACATGGACACATGACAGCCAAACCAGCACGTCAGGTGGACTGACAAGCATTTCCTATTCTCATCGATATTGAGCAAGATGGTCTTTAGTTTGCCTGAGACTACAGCACTGTGCCACTGCACATGTTTTCCTAATGTCCTGTAATCTTCAGAAAGTGAAGCAGATTGATTTTTTTTTTTTTTTTTGAATTTAATACACCACCGGGCACCTGCACTTATAGTAAAACAGAGTTAGACTACACAAGCTGCTCTACAAACTATAAGGTGTTAAATTCCTTCTATCAGTATTGTGGTTTTTCACTGTTTGGATAGCAAATGGTCTAATAAGACCAAAAACTGACACTGAATATTGTTGTAATCATAATGGAAACAAACGTATTTGCTGCAAGGATTTTTAGTCTGAAGTGTTATGTATTTCCATGAGTTGGGTTCTTCATTATTAAAATCATGTTTCAGACTTGGTTTCTCAAATCTTCATCTGCCTGTGAACTAGGTCACAGGATGGTTCTCTCATTTTATTGTATTCCTGTACAAACAAACAAACACAAAAGACAGTCAACTCAAGGACTCTCTCTACAAGAACCAAATAAAGCATCAGACTTGAACACAGCAAGACAGCAGCAATACAGCTGTTAAATAAGATATGCAGCCCTTGGAATTAAAGCCTAGATAAGGAATTAGTTCATGATTTCCACAGTTAATAAACTGCAGCATGCATAACTGAATTACAGCTTTTAGATTTTACTAAACAGACAGTTATACAAATAAAACTGTATGCAACTGTCCTCATTTTATCTGGTTTCAGTGAACTATTGCAAGAGACAGATTCTAATAGGCAACTGTTTACTCTTAGCAGATTCCTTTTTATGATAGAAGCAAGCTAAATTTTTGCTCTGCTTTTTTACCAGTTTTACTCCATATTTTAGTTTGAATGAGGTCCCAATGTCTGTAGAACACATCTCTGCTCCCACAGCACACCAAAGGATCAATTCCTTCTACAGTATTCATATATGAGGTCACCACTTCTTAAGGTACACCACTGGCTCAAGCACGAACACGAGAACAGACCAGCCTCTACATGACAGGCCTACTATGATTCAGTTACACATTTCCCTACCTATACAGAATAGGAAATTTTGAGGTAGTTAACAGCTAAGCACTTCTATATTATCAGAAGCTGATTTTACATTTATGAGCTGGAATTTTACTTATTAAATAAATAAAAAAAAAATTACCTATTATGAGCTGGTCTCTGGAATTGTAGGAAGGTGTGTTATTCTGTAATAGCTATGTTTAAGCTGCCGTGCTGTACGCCCAGACACAATCCATTTTAATTTCTGGACGTTTGGTTTCGAACACTTGCTCGAGGAATATTCTGTAAGGCACTTTAACACCAATTCCTTCCAGAAGGTCAGCTCTCTGTTGTTTATCTAAATAGCAAGACAGAATCCCATGTCAGTAACTCATTAAATCCTTATTTTATATGTTCATTTTTAGCTGCTCCACCTAAGATAGGAAGCAAAAGATTCCAAGCCAGATGGCAGAAGGAAAAGAATAAAAAGAGAGAAACCAGTATGCCAACAGACCTCCCCTTTCGTCAGTGAGTTATCCCCAGCATGCATTTACATCCTGTAAAACAATATCCATACATACCTTGGAATGCAGCTGCAGAAATTCCAATGCCTCTGTCAACTCCAGTAGTTTTTGTTCTTCTATCTCTAGTGCCATAATAGACAATGCCAAGACAGAAGGCTGAAGAAGACAGAAGAGGAAATGTGACATTTTTGAACTGTGATTTTTTTAAGCTTCAGTAGTCTTATTTTCTATGTGCTTTTAAGACGTTTACCTTGGCTTTAGAAAACATGATTCTGCAGTGACATGCCTTAAGCTGCGTCTCAAGTCTCTCAAAATTAAGGTATTTTTTCCTATAAGGAAAACAAGTAAGTCAGTGTTGCACAGGAACACAAACTTGATCAAGACAGTACCACTCTGGAAACTGAGAAGCGGTGAGAACATTCTTTAGATAAAGAAGGGCCTCTTTTGTACCACAAGATCTAGAGTTTCAGTCAAACAGGTGCTCAGTTTTGGCAGTCATAATGTCAAAAATAAACCTTGTGTTACACTGGAGAGAATTCTATCATCAAAATAGGCTGGGCAACAAGGACTTTTAAGGCTAGCTAGCAAACTGAACTTCTTTCTGAAATCAGATTTTGAAATCTTTGCAATGAAGCTCTACTTAGTGCAGCGTAAGTACAAATTTTTTATACCATCATTGATGAACAGGCTTGTTTTGGGGCTTAGAGAGCAACACTCTTTACATCACTTTACACAACGTTTAAAGTTAAAATAGCATTACACCACAGATACTCATGTATTTACCAATAAGAGGGTTGGGTTTACTTTTTTATTTTTTACGATTATCAAAAGGCCAATTGCTTGAGTAATATTCCCTGGTTATTCTTCTACATAGGCTTCCTGATCATCTGCAGTCGTAGCAAAGTAAGTTTTAGCTATTTTACCTTTCACAGCTTAAATTCTCATGAATGAGTGAATGATATAGTTGTAGAAACTGAAAGGCCGTTGTAGCTTTGACTTTCCAAGACAGCTTCTCCAATACGATTTTCTCCATTCTCATCAGATCAGAAACAGTGAACCTATACTGGCTTATTCGAATCAAGTCAGTGGCTAAAGGAACATTTCTCTCTTCCTCTGTTGCTTTCACAGCCAAGTAGAAGCAGCTGAGTCCAACACAGCCTACGTGTTTAGGCTGTACCTAAAGAGAAGTCAATTTGACTCATTACTTTCAAAGAGGGACATTTTTGATCAGTAATTTCAACACCTAAGCACCAAAGTAGAATCACCAACAAGAAAATATTATGGGTGTTTTTAAATGCTTAAGCAATTAGACTTTTTTATCCACATACATTTTAATCTTTAACCAAATGAAGAGACCTTTACAAGCAACAAATTCTGCTTCATTCATCTGAAGAACAACATTGCAGAAAAATATATTTTGACTGAGAACTAGTTTCTTAATGAGGTTCCATAATAGCCTAATCAGAAGCTTTTATGACCTACAGTGTTGTACATATTGGCATATCCCAGCATTTTTCTTTATCCTTTTCTATATACATAAACTCGTTACAGTTATTTTTTTTAAACAGATCTTGAATTCAGAAGTATTATGCTCTATTTTTTTTTAACAGGTGTACTAACATTCAAGTAAAACAAGCATTTTTTCTTGACCCAGTACAACAGTAGTAATCCTGGTTCATTGGACGATTAACAACCTGTCAGCATGCCACATACATGCAGTAGAATGGAGTGCTAGCTGAATACTCATTTTACCAGAGTAATAAATGCTGAACAGCATCAAGACTCTTGATATACATGAGGCTCACTGGTAGGTTTTAACAGCAGTAAAATAAAAAGTAATTTAAGATGTTCTTGTATAAGTGCAACAGGCAAGACAGTTTGTCTTGATCTAACCCATTAACACCGCCTGCATTTCCAAGCCTAAGGGCATCCTCAAGTTGGAACAGATGCCTTCTTCCTTTTCTTCATCAGAGGAAACAGCTTTCTTACTGCTAAAATCTAAACAGCAAAAGCCATTTTTTTTAATCTCTTCTGCAATCAGTATATATGGAAGCAGCTTAACCTTTAGCCAGCTGAAAGCAAGACATGCTAACTTATACCAGGAGCAAAGTTGCAACAAACAAAAGCTGATACCTGGGAGCTTATACCTTAAAACACCATACCTTCATTTTTGACAAGAACCTATCTAAGAAATTCACAGCTAGTGAAAACGTCTCAGCGTGGAAACCGAAGAACTGAGTTAAGCTGAGGAGATCTTTCACTTCAAAGTCTCGCAGGCGGGCAGTCATTCGGAGGCCATTATCGTGGGCAGCTTCGATGAGTCTCAGGCCAGAGGCCTTGGGCTGACACCTCAGCTCCTGCTCCAGCAGGGCCGTCAGCTGGTACAGCAGCTCCTGCGCTTCAGTACTCACGAGCGTTTCAATCATCTGCGAGGAAAAACAGCCGTCAGCGCGTCCAACAGCTAACCCCGCGGCGCTGGGGGCCCCCTCAGCCCGCCCGGGCCCTGCCGGCCCCCAACAGGCGTCTTGCGACCCCGACCCCCCGGCGCTCCCCGCACCCCTCAGCGGGGCAGCAGCCGCCGGGTGCCCGCGCCGCGCAGGCGCCGGCTCCGCGGGACAAGCCCGGGCCCGTCCCCGTCCCCCCCCTCCTCACAGGGCCCTCCCGGCGCCCAGCCCGCGCCCCTACCTTGCCCCCCGCCTCGCCGCTCCCGTCTGCCACAGAAAGGGCCCGAGCTGCTGCCGCCCGCCCCGAGCGGCGCGGATTAGCGCGGCGCGGCGCCCACCCGCAGGCACGGCCCCCAGCGCGCCATGCGGCTGCGCCCACCGCCCCGCTGCGCTCCGCCGGGCAGGGGGCGGGGCTGCGCGCGGAGGGCCGGACACGCAGCCCAATCAGCGAGCGCGCACGGCTGGAGGGGCGGGGCGCCTCTTGAGCCGGGCGGCGCCCTCTGGTGGTGTGCCACAAGCTGGCGGGCGAGGCCTCGCAAGATGGAGGGCGGGGTCTCCCCAGGTGCTACCGCCCCCGCTCCCCGCCGAGCGGGGCTGGGCAGCGCCCGGCGCTCCGTCCTCGCCGCCTTCCCGTGCCGGGCGCCCCGAGCCGCGGCAAGTCCCGGCTCGTTCCTGAGGCGGCTGCGCTTTGTTTGTGGTGTGGAAATATTTACGTTGGCATCTCTGCGATAAGTCAAAATTAACTGAGAGACCAGACTCCCTTAGCCTTTTGCTTAAAGCAGCCTGAAGTGGCAAGCTTCAGGTGGTCCCTTTCAAAATACACTCCCACTCCCTTCCCTTTGTTTATATTTGTCTGGTTGAGTGGGATAACCATCGGCTTTCTGCTGAGGGAACAGCCAGGAATTACTGAGGTGAAGTTGAAGTGAGAGTAGAGCCCGTGGAAGATACAATTCTTGCTGTGGGTAGCCAGTCATGTGCTGTATAACTTGCATAACTTTTTTTTTTTTTTTTTTTTTTTTAGAATTCCCTGTTAAGACGTGGTAGTGTTACCTGGAAAAGGCGTGTTATTGCTGAAAAACACCTCAAATTGTTTAACAATATTCAGAGCAGAACATACTCCACTTAAGAACTGCCTTTAGGACAAGTAAATGGAATTGCTTAATATTGAAGAGCTTCTACTCAAAGCTCTATTCTTCTTCTTCTCCCAGTCTATACAAATACCTGGGATTGCCCCAGCCCAAGTGCAACACCTTGCACTTGGCCTTGTTGAACCTCATTAAGTTCTCACGGTCCCACTTCTCCAGCCTGTCCATGTCCCTCTGGATGGCATACCTTTCCTCTATTGTATTGACTGCACCTTTCAGCTTGGTGTCATCTGCAAACTTGCTGAGGGTGCACTCGATTCTGTCACCTGTGTCATTGACAAAGATATTGAAGAGCACCAGACCCAAGCACTGACCCCTGAGGGACACCACTTGTGACTGGCCTAGCGATAGCTACCCTGAGAAAAGGGTAGCTATCTTTTCTTCAGTGAAGTCTATCTGCTTGTCTGTTATTTATTTTTTTTAAAAAGGAAGCTGAATGACAAATCTAACCTTTAGTCAGCTTTTCTGCCACCCCTCCTAGCTAGCCCTCCTGATACAACTGAACACACAAATCAGGGTCTTTCTCTGCATCTTTTGTTTCCAAAGATGTTTCTTTTATTCTGAATTGCTTTCTGCCTTTTTTTTTTTTTCCCCACTTCTAATTGTGGCAAATTTCAAACAGTCAACACCTGTTCTTGGCAATGCTTTGCCCTCCCCTGTAGCTCAATGTTTTCTGTTTAGCAATCATAAAAAATAAATAAATGCATTTACTCACATAAAACAGATGAGCTGACCAATGTGATACTAATACAGCTGTTGTTCACAGCAGGGTGTTTCTGTTAGTCATGGGCATGCCTTATACAGTTGCATCCCAGTAAGGACGAACTGCAATCTGGCATGTATAAGTTCTGGCCCCTGCTACCTGAAATGAATGATGTGGTGGATTTACTCTGGGAGGTAGGTCTTTGCATTACAGCTGCAGGAAATTACAATTGTTTTCATTATCTCTGTGTGTCTTGGATTAATGCTGTGAAATTACTTTCTCCTTAACGCAGACTGTGGAAAAAAAAAAAGATTAGTTGCAAGAGATTTTTGTTCAGTAATGAGAGCTATGTTTACTTTTCACTATTTAGAAACATTGGCTAAATGCAAATGAGAGCACTGTGTGTGGCTGTTTTGGAAACATTTGGAAAAAGATGAAGCAATATTCTTCCCAGAAGTGCAATACAAATTTAGTCTTCCCAAATGATGACAACAAAGACTTTTTTTTTTTTTTTTCCTCTACTCATTCAGGAAAGTTATATACTTCTGCAGGCCATTTATCAGTTTGGGACACTTGAGAGGGGACTACAGTATAATTCGATTTATTTAACTTCAGGATCCCATTTGTTAGAACGTGGATCTAAGTTATGCTAAAATCTTATATGTCATAAGGCTTAAAATGATACAGGTTTCAGTTTCATCTCTTGATATGCCTGTCAGATAGCCAAGGGACCTAGTGCTGCTGTTGGTCTCTTTCCTTGGTTCCAGGGGCTGATAAGTGCTTTTCCTATTTTGTTTGAGCCTTTTTATTGCTCTTCAGAGAATACAGTTTGAAGGGAAGCCTGGCAGGGGGACATGCTGATTCTTGATTCTGCCTTCTTGCTCAGGACATGTGAAGATCTGATATACTTCTTGCATGCTCCTTTGAAGTAAAAATGTTTGCAATTGAGTGTTGAACCACACTTTTTACTTCAACCTGAGATTAGTCTGTCTGTTGTTCTGAGATAAGCTTTGGAACCTTTGTTAATTGATAGGTGGCATCCTTGTTGTTATACAATGCAAGTAATTCATGTGAAGAGGAATTTGGAACAGCTACTGTAACTGCAGTGCTTCTTCATACTGAGATAAAAATGCTGTTAGAAATCATGTCATCACATGCCATGCCATACCACAGTGCTGCACAAAGCTGTATCTGCAGGACTTCGTGGTTAGTTACAACAACAGAACTGCTTACCCACATAACAAAACAGCTTCTAAAACCTAGGCACGTCTGAGTAACATCTGTATCAAAACACTTTTTTTTTTATTTATTAACAAATGCTTTCTATCTGCCACTCATGCTTCTTTAAAAGGTAACCTACTCCTTCAAGGGATTTTTCTAAGTGTGCATTGAACTTACCATGCTCTATGTTGTTCTTTGGGCAACTCTCTCATTGCTTTTTGGTTCAGAAGTCGTTTCCCTTCAATTACTGTTGCCTGTATACATTAAGGCATACAGTTACTTATATTCCTTCCTTGGTGTTTTGGCATTCTGCACTTGGAAGTGCAAAGTAATAGGTTTTTAACCTGGGCTATGTGATCTGATAAAATCCTTATTCCAGAGGAAGCGATATAGTAGCAAGTCTTATGTGAACAGAGTGCACGCAGATGCAGATCTGACTGCATGATATGAACTGCCATCCTGCTAAATATAGCTAAGCAGTATGATTTATTGCTTTGCTATGGAAAAGAGACGCTTTGCCTTAGTTCTCAGATCATTTGAAATTGGAAGCTGACATAAGCGTCAAAGACTTCCCTCCCCCGGGTGGCTGTTGTTAGTCCGCTGTGCTCTGCATTTTGCTGTGCTGTGCTGCCAAGTGCGGGCCTCCCCCAACGTGTCTGTGCAGTGCTCCAGGTGCAGCATGTCTATGTCTGAGCAGTGTGTAGGCAGTGCTTGTTGTTAGCCATCAAACCCTGCAGCACATCTCTGGGGTTTTCTTGCACTTTAACGTTTTTCTGCACTGATACTCTTCCTGTCTTACAGTAGTCTTTCTCTGTCACAAAAATTTCTTCCATGTACGTTCTATGTTCAGAGTCCTTACAGATGGTAGCTTTTCTTTCCTTTACTTTCTTATCAGATAAGAGGTGACAGGAAGATAAGATGACTTACACAGGTGGTTCAGTATGTTCAGGAGAGAATGAAAGTAAACATTGGAGTTCTGTGTGTGCCAGACTGTGCCATTATCTACGTGCTTCTCATAGTCACTTCTCTGAAGACCTTATCTTTCCCTAAGGAGAAGCAAATTCTTCTAAACTCTGCAGCAGTTGGACAACTGGTCAAGTTTTTACCATGTGAACACAACAAAATAATATTTAAATGCTGAAAGTAAGCTTTTTTTTTTTTTTTAATATATATATTTATTTATTTTTAATTTGGTAAACAGGACTGAAACTGTCAAATGAGGGCAACAAATGCTGTCAGTACATTGCTACATAAGGCACTACAGATTGATAATTTTTTTCTTCATCACAAATGTTGGATACAAGGGCCAAGGACTTCCTTCTCAGCAGCACGGTGAACAAGCTGCTGTGCCTCTCAGTTCTGCTTAGGAGCTGCTGTAAGAGTTCAGCACAGATACAATATGAATTAGGTCATGAATATCTATCTGCAAGGGCACAAAATTGTTTCTTCCTACTGTCTACAGAGTTAAAATTCTCAAGCGAGACTTATTTCAACTGTTGCTGGTGTAGCGAATGGCTTATGTGAACTCTGTAGCTGGTTGTCTTTACAGCACTGGCTAACTTGACTTTGCTTGGCATTTATTTGAGAGAGAAGCCTTTATCTCATTTCTTTATAGTTCAGAAATCTTGTTTCTTTCAATTTATGTTGCCTGAAAAAATCTAATGCATGTAGATACTTACTTCTCCACCAGTGTTTTTAATGCTTAAATGCAGAGATGTTTTCAATTTAGCTCATGGAAACATGCAAACAAACAAACAAAAGCTAAAATCTTATGTTGCTTCCTATATATTTGAGAAAATAAGGTGAAATTAATTGACACCACGGAGCAAAACCATCTGTCTGTCCACATCCTTTATGCCAAGTTTGTTAAAAAAGACTTGCAGGTACATTTGCAGCACCAGTGGAGAAGGATCCTCCTTCCCCAGAGAGCCCCTGAGCGTGGACGGGAGGTGCAGCCGCCTGAGCCTGGTGGTGTTTGCATCATGAGCCCAGGAGCTGGGGCTTTCTCCTGCCTCCTGCTGCGGCTGCCTGCTGAGACAACCAGGAGTGAAGGGAAGCGAGACTGAAGCATTCAGTTTCCAGCTGTTTCAGGGTGTGGTTTCAAAACTATACTTTTCTGAGCTTTAAAGCCTTTACATGACTTTTCTCTCTCACTGTAGCTCTCGCTGTAGTTCTTCTCTAATATCAATATATCCACCCAGAAGAGGAGCTTTAAAAAATGTTGCACCATAGCTTTCCTACACAAAATTTCTGCAGCTGTCTTGAATGTCTGCTTTCTTTTAACTTGTCACTACAAGGCAGCCAAGGTCAGGTAAAATCTGAGTCATGTCATTCCAATGTTTTCTGTCTTCCTGCGTCCTGTTTCTTTGCTTGCACCTATGTGCAGGAGGTGGTCAGTAAACGCTTGTATTGCCATGGAGTGAGAAATAAGGCAGAATGACGGTCAGGTTTTTAGCAGAAACTGACATCTAATTCTTAGCAGATCTAGCGTGGCAGTGAGATCCTAGACGACCACTAGGTGTCCTTGCCAGCCCAAGGAGAGGATGCTTCCTGTGTGTGACAGAGGAAGCAGTATTCCAAGTAACTCACTGTTTCATTAGGTAAGGAAACACTCCAGGAGGTACAGCAGGTTGTATCAGTATCAGGGGCTTGTTAGGGTAGCCAGCTGGCCGACAGCAAGACCGAAGCAGCTGTTAGCCTCTGTTCCTCTAAAAACAGTGATTCAAAATTGACATTGAAAGCAGCTTGGGCACCTTCCCCCTTTGTATGTTGTCTGCTGTCATGGCCAGAGCTCAGTGTTGGGTTGTCACACAAGGAGGGGAAGAGGAGGGAGAGCTAGGGAGAGCTTGCCTGTGCAGCTGTGCTCCTTCATGCGAAGGAGTGTAAGTGTAAAACTGAGAGTGACTGCTTGTGCATCAATGACTTTTGTCTTAATTACTAAATATATTTGTCAAAAGCTGTATTCATCCTGTTTCCTCCCTTTGTACCTATCACTGGTTTATTATCGATTTATTTCACTCTCCCTATTAAATTAATAAAAGTTTGTTTTATTAGAAGAAACTTTGTACTTTAGAAAGCTGCAATGATTAACAAGAAAGGTAAGACCAGCAAAAAAAAAGCTTGGTTAGAGAAGTAGAGTTTAAGAAAAAACATATTTTGCATACTAAGTGCTTGGATTTCTAGAAGGCTCAGTGGAAATCAGCATGAGGGAACTTGAGAGAGTCGTTGGGTGCAAAGGCAGGATGTCCAAAAGAGTGTGTCTAACATCCCCTCAGAAGCACTACTCACTTATATAGGATCCAGCTTTTCTGTTTCCACTTGCTATATATGTAACTTTTTTCGTCAGACATTTGCTTACTACTGGTGAAGTGAATAACTCTAAAAATCCTTTGTGTGACCCTCATGAATAATGACCTTGATTTGTATCTTGAGTAGAAAAGAAAAAGTTATTTGTTTAAAAATGAAGGTGGAAGCATCAGTCCCACATCTCAAGACACAGCCCTTCTGAAAGAAAACAGATTGGCTGCCTCTGCTATAAACTCTTAACTACAAATCAATCTGTTGCTACTCTGATATTCCTGTATAATTGCCCATGAATGCAAACTTAAGTACGTCAAGTATTCACAGATGCAGAACATCAGAAATAAAGATTATAGTAAATCAGACCTCATGAATATGCATTTTTTGTTGCCAGTAAATAATCTGAGTTATCTAAATTAAAATTCAAAATTACATATTGAGAAAAGGAAGTGTTCTTCTTTTTAAGAGTTGGAAAACATTTGCAGTAGTCTTCCTGCCATTACTATGCACATAATAATCATCTGAAGCAAATGATACTTCTTTTTATGCTGCTTCTTTTAAATAGCTTTTATTTCTTAAATTGGTGTTAAAAATAGCCTGAAAACTCTAACGAGCAGTGGGCTGTGGGCCTGATTGGAAGCCACTGACAGCAGCTGGAACCTCTGGCCCATTTACTGTTCTTGTGATAATGGTTCTGGACTGAAGCAGCACTAAAGGAAACCAGTTCATGTCCATTAAATGCAATGTTACAGGTGTTGATTAAAAGCATTCCTAGGACTTAGACACTTAAAAAGTAGAAGCCCAAAGTGCCTTAATCAGTGCAAGTTGTTAATATCCCTTCTACTTGGGCAGCAGCTGTGACAAGTGGCTTGCTCCAAGGTGCCACACTTGTTACACTAAAGTACCTGAAGCAAGTGCACGCTCTCCACCTGCTCTGCAGTCTGCTGGGTGGGTGGAAGATGCTTCAAGAGGGTAGCAGCACAACTTGAGGGCACCACTAACTGCTTCTGTGCTGCAGGTCTTCCCTATTAGTTCTGGCAGATGTGCTATAGAGGATTAAGACTGAATAGCTAAGGGTGTACTTCTGCTCTTCCAGGTGTCTTTGGTGGTTGCCATGCTTGAGGCAAGGCTGTCCTGGTTTCTCCTCAGTGGCTCTGCTGGCTGAAGGCTTGCCCATCCCTGCACATCAGCTCCCGCAGGCTGAGGAGTGTGGTAGAGTAGAGGTCCTGGGACCACCACCAGGCAGGCAGGGAGGGAGCCTGCCATGGAAGCAGAGCAGGTACTTGTGGGAGTGACATCTTCACCCATCTTCTATTTAACCCATCTATATGTCGTTCAGAAGTCTGTGTAAATGTCTGTTTAATCCCCACTGTCAGGGCCCTGAGGGCACCAGCAGGTTGTAATGATGCTGATCATCCTCACCTGGGATTTCCATCCCCCCAGCTCCCTGCACATGGGCCCAGGAGCCTCATTTAAGCTCAGAACTGCAGTGTAGGAAGCTCTAATGTCATGCAGACCTGGTGATTTGGTTTCCACACTGACCCTAGGCTTGTGTTGGTACCTCTCACCTGTCTGTTAACCACAGGATTGGTATTGGAGCCCTTGGCTGCCACCAGCCCCATGCTGCTCCCTGTGTGATACTAGTAGGGGCCCTGCCCTGCGCTGCCTGTGCTGTGGCTGTCCCCAGCTTCTGGCTTGTCCTCCCTGGTGTGGTGGGGCTGCCCTCTGGTTTGTGAATTCTTATGAATTCATCCTTAAAATTTCTGTCTGATTTTTAGCAAAAGACCTGTGTGCTTTCCACTTCACTGTGTTTAGAAAAAACTTGTATTAAAGGGAAAAGTCCTATGCATCTTATAAACAAAAGAGCTTTTGTGTAAAACAGGTTTTTGTGATAAATTCTTAGTACTTTTTAACATCCAGCTCTCATCATTCTCCTGTATGTTAAGTGATATTCACAATTCCCCTATGTGTTTTTCTTTATGGAGCAGTTTGAAACAAGCAGACCCAAACCTATATATTTGCTCAAATACATTGGGCCTCCTTTTTTTGTGAGCCATCCTGGACAAAATCAAGTGTTGATAATAAACAGGTAGAGGACAGACCCTACAATCGAGTGCTTTGGAGTCTATAAACCTGTTGTTGCTATCAGCTAGAGGTATTTGTGCTGTAGTATAAAACCAGTTATTTTGTGTTGAGTTACAGACAGATACTGACTTGCCTGAACAATATCAGGAAACACTGCAACACTGCCACCTTAATTAAAAAAAATAAAAAAAATGTCTATGGAATCTAAGACAGGGAGTAGGAAATAATGTTTTGTTTTCTCTATGGAAATGGACCTCTGTGTGTAATATCACCCTCTTCTCAAGACAATTATTTAAGTTAATGCTGGCTTTTCACTCTTTATCATGTGATGCTCTATGACTATAGCATCAGAATTAGGACAAGGTTTCTTGAAACTATTTTTGCTGGAATTCCTATAAGAGAAAGGTCACTGTCATCTTTTTAATCTTAATAAATTAATAAATATATATATACACATCTTTAAAAATCCTGGAATTGTCCCCTTTATATTCTTTTGTTTCATATACAGTTCAGATCCCACACATGAGGAGAATCGGGGGTTTGATTACAATTGTCAGTTATGGTGTGCTTGTTTGCTCATTGCAATAACTGTTGTTTTGAGTTAATTCATTAGCATTGTTGTAAACAAGCGCACATGAGAAAAGAAAGGGAAATAAAGAAGAGGTGAAGCCTCCTTAGCACATGTGAAACCCTATATGACACTTACTTTGTCTGGCATGACTCCTTTACTGAGGCTTGTTATATCAAACGTGTCAGAGGAGAGAGTAAAAAGCTTTTGGCTGGATTCAAGTGTGAGTGCTTGTGCGTATGGCCTGGGAGGCTCAAGAGACAAGTTTCTCAGCCATTTGGATCTGCTTCTGGGCAAGTCTCTTCATAACTTTAAGTCTAGCATAGCCATGGGAAAACTGTGATTCTAATTTCAAAAGCCTTGTTTAAGCTCATATAGATACAGGTCTCAAAGGTATTTATATATCTAGCTCTAAATGTAAAGGATTTACTTGTCTGAATTTCGTTTGAAAAGAAAGGCCATAGGGTTCACAGAGTGACATCCTATAGTCCTGACATTGATACATTAAGGAGTGTGATTTCACTGAAAATTGAGCAATAGATTAAATGACTTCAAAAGTTTCCTGTGACTTTTCCTTTCCATTGCATTCTTCAGCCTTTAAACCAGAACTCTGCAAGCCAAAAAACGAAAGGTAATGTGCTGCACTATTCCTTGCTATAAATCAAAAGGGAGAAAGTCACTTGGCCAGATGGAACATGTACATTTTAACACTTCCCATAAACACCAAAACCTATAATGGATATAGAAGTTGTAATTAAGTATTGCTTGATGTTCTTATACTGATCCTAGTCAAATGTTCATTCTGTGATTCCTTTTCCTCTTATGTTAATGAAGAGAATTTAAGATGTTATAACAGGATAGCTAGATTTTCAAACTGGAACACTTCTTACTGTATACTTAAGTGAAACTGCCAAGTGAAGCAGACTATTGCATGGTTTTCCACCTTGTTTGCAGTGATAATGCACAAAACAGTTTTGAGTAGGGAAAATAGCAATCTATTAGTTTTACTAGTGTATTTGAATATCATGTAATCCAAATGCTCCTGTCTCTTGCATTTAGCTAGTGTCTGATTTGTATGCTTGCTGATGTTTATTGTGATCTATGCAAGTTACTTTAATTCAGTGAATTACAAAAACAACCTTATTTTCTCCAAAAGGTATTTAAGTTGAAAATTATTTATAAAATTTCTTTGCTGTTTGACACTCCTCTTCCCCAGCCCTGAAGACATTCAACAGACATCATGAAGAAGTAGTATACACAAGCTGTCCTTGCAGAAAATGGTGTGGGATATGAAACTTTGTGGGCTTCTGTGGGAAATTGGTAACTACCAGCAGTCCTCAGCTCTTCATGGTTACAACTTCTCTGCCTTTAATTTTTAGCTGGATATTTCCTCTCAATTTGAGAAGATTCAGGATTACTTCTCTAGGAAGAGCATCATCAGCTGGTTTCAGAACACAAAGTGATTCCTTGAATAGACTGGGGAAGCTGAGACTAGGGACTTGTAATTACTAATAAGGCTGCAAAGGTGTGCATGTTTATTTTTATTCATTCTGTGATGAGTAGTCTATGGACAGTGTGTTTTGTTCACAGAGAAGTATTTGAATATTTTAGTCATTACAAGACAGTATGACGTTGATTTTTTTTTTTTGTTTGTTTGCAGACAAAACCTTTCAAGCAACTTTGTGGATGCTGTACTCTTGATCTAGGCATACTGGTAACGCGCTAATTGTTCTGGACTAGCCTTGATCACCAATTTGTGGATACTATTGGTTTTATCTTAATATAATAGAAATATGTGGTTTGTTGTCTTATACTGGCCCGCAGAGAGCTCTTGTATTTTATGGCCTAATATCTCTACTGAGATTTTTGTGATATTAACTGAGATTGAAGCATCTCCAATGGCTCTAGTTGGTTCAAATCCAGAAATTCTTACTGACAACATTAACTGGCACGTAATTGCTAAATTACAGTATTTCTTTTAGCTCTGCGAGTCAAGACCTCTCAAAATAACAATTTTTACACATTGCTTTTCTTTTGACCTGCCCAGCATTTGCTGGGGTTTACATAGTTTTAAAGCCAAACACAGTGCTTCTCAGTAAGAGAAGGATTTACAACAAGTGGCAGAACTAAATAGTGGTTTCCAAATATGATGGGTTATAACTGAGATGCTGATTAGTTTGTAATCTCAAGTAGTGGTAGGTTGCTAAAATGGTATCTATGGTAAGAAGGTAATACAGTACCATTATTTTTTGTTGGAAACAGAACAGTTAAACAGTCATAAGCAATCTGCTCATGCTCCAAAACCAAACACACACCCCAAAAAAGTCCCCAAAACAACAAAACCGCTGTACCAATGCAGCCTATGAGGATTTCCAGTTTAAAGAAGCAAATGGTTTGGATGTGAATGCAACTAACTGCCAATATCTCCTGTAAAGAGTGGAAGAGTATTTTTGTCTCTTATACAAAGCTTTCAGAACTAACATGTAATTGATGATTTTTTTTTTTTTTTTTTTTTTTTTTTGTCTCAGGTATAAAAGCACTCCAGATATATTATAGGATGAACCCAAGAACCCTGGAGGGGTGAACAAGAGTTGCTTGTGTCTTTGAACACTGAAGTATATATTTTTGGCATTATGTATCTAAAAATGCATAACAAACATCTATCAGTTTTCAGAAAAAGCCAGCATGATTCTTAGTAAATGCTGCAGATGTTGTTAAAAGCAGAAAATTTGCCAGTCTTTAAGGTTCATGAGTGGGGAAAACAAACAAACAAAAAAAAAACCACCAGCACAACAACAAAAGAATCAAGAGATCATAGTAGAAATGTGAAAATAGTTCCTTGCCCTCTTGATGTCCTTATTTCTTTACAGAATATGTATTTTTTTCGTTACTCAGAAATCTTGTCTCAGACCAAACTCTGAATACAAAAAACTTTTTTGAACAATCAATTTACATGAATAATAAGTTGCCAGCACTAGACAGCATTTCCTTTTGAGACTAAAGGAACTCAGGAAGCTGATAATTTACTATTTGTGTTTTGCAGTCTATTACGTAAATCAGTTTCAAGACCAAATACGCCAAAACTGGCAAATGTCCTTATTGGTTTAATTTCTTAAAGTTTCTGGGAAAGCTAGAACTAGTCAGCAGTGAAATGAAAATGAAGGAAGAGTTCACATGGCTTCCATAGCAGGTAAATCACCAAATATTTTATTTTAGGCTATTTTAACAGCCAACTGTTGTGTTCCACTGTCACATTGCATCCAAAAGCTGGTACCATCATCCTTACCTGTAACCGCCTTCCTGGACAGGCATCACCTTCCTTTGTTAGTAAGGAAGTAAATTTGAGGAATTTTAGTCAATTGTGCAATGAATTTGAATTTCAGTATTCCTAACAGTTAAAGGGAGACATTGAGCAGTGTGTTCTGAAATAATTGTGTTTTTCCTACAAGAAAGTTTAAGTAAGTTAGGATAAAAATGCAGAAGCTTAAATTGCCTGACCTTTTCTGTTCTTCATACTAGGAGAAGACTTGGCAAATAGGGTAGAAGCTATTTTCCAGGCTTTGCCTATTCCTAGTTTGTGTGATGTTGCTTTTACTTTTTTAGAAGGATGTCAGTAGTGCAATTGTGATAATAAAATGTTTCTGTCTATCCAAAACTGGGTCCAAATCGAATCAATTACACAGTAGCGAAACTGAGCTATCAAATTTGCAGGGTTGCTGAGATTTGCTGTCAACTTTGGTTTTATCTAAATTGCAGAGAGGTTACAAGCAGGCAGTTTAACAGGATTGTTGGGTCTGCCAGTGCCAATGGGATAGGTCAGCAAGGCAAGAGAAGAGTTAACAGAGCTTCAGGTTACATGAATGCTCGCTACAAGTCTAAAAAGATTTCACTCCAGGGATGCACTGGAGAGCTGGTGTTGGGACCAAGGTAGGCAGTGTTAATTCAGCTAGTTACTTGCAAGGGCTAATGACACAGTTAAGGACTGAATGACACTCCCCTCTAGTGGGATGTAATGACAATTACCGATTAACTGAATCCAAAATCTGCCTCTCCCTTTTGATTTGAGCCCACATATCCACCAGCAAGCTGGGAAGAGGAACCTTGTTTAGTGTTTCCTTCTCTTGGTGGTGTGCTCCTTCCTTCCAGCACTACAGAACCTTATATAAGATGATTTGGCCTTTTCTGCCACCTTGAAGCCATTAGTTATGTTTCAGTCCAACTGATTTGTTAAGAAAAAAGTATTAGGATGCAGCATCATTGAATTCAGTAATGTCTTTAGAAAAAAAAAAAAGTGCTTTTAAATAAACCTTATGTGAATGTAACTTGAAAGACCAATTGATGGCTCAGGGACCTGAAAATGTTTGAAAAGAGTTCCCTGAAAACAGTACCTGGAAATTGTTTATTCCATGCTTGGTTGATGAACCCAAAGAGACAGAGTAGATAAGTATCCTTGGTTTTGAGTGGCAAATCATAGATGGATCATGTAGTACACAGTAAAAATGGCTGAAAATGTGGCCTACTGAAGGCATCCCCCCACAGAAATACAACAGTGGCAGCATCATTCAGTGGAATTCATTTATTTTTTTGTCACAAATATTAGGGAAAGAAAAATTGAAATACTAGGTTAGGTTTCCCATATTTCACTCACATTGGTTCTGAACGGACCGTTCTCTACACTCATAGGACCTAATCCTTAGGCCAGTGTTTTTATACTAAATAACGTCTTGGTTTCACTACAGAGTAATAGTTATGGCTTAAGCTATTTCCTTCTGACTCTAGTTCCATCCAACCTCAAGAGCTGTTAACTAAGATACAGTAGTGAATGATGAGCTCCATGGCAAGTTATTTTAAGCTTTTTGATTGAGATACGTAACTGTTTAACAGTTCTAATGCGAATTCTTTTTTATTCCCTTTAACTTTAAAGGACTGGGGTATTTGTCCATGCTTTTTCAATCGCATCTTTTGGCTGTTGTCCCTAGTTGCATGTGAGTGGCTTCTTGGCCTAGCTTTAGCAGCAGCATGGCAAATGAGCTTAGAAAGCAGATTCAACTCAAACATATTATTTTTCCTAACATTTTGGATTCAAGTGATAGTGAAACAGTATCTTTAAGGGTTAGATCCAATGAATGCCTTTTCGTGGAAGGGAAAGTCTCCAAGCCAGCCTCATAACTTGCTGAACCCCATCTTCCAATAATTCTTGCTGCTGTTTCTCTCAAAAGTGGAGCTCTGTCACACTCTGCAAATTGGCACATAAATAATCAGAATATATAGAAGATTGATTCATGTAAGACTACAATATCTACCTCTTTATGTGCCCTAGTAAGCAGTGATACATGGGTTTTAAGATAATACAGTTTGCTTCCTATTTATTAGATTTTTCATGTTAAGAGGGTGTACTAGTTGATTGTAATTGCCATTGTGCTTTACCAACTAGGTGAATTAAGTAGTTTAGACAAATGAAGTAGTCCAGGTAGTAGTTTTAACAAGCAAGAGATAAATATCTTTTTACTTACCATAGATTTAGAGGGCTGCAGCTTGCAAGTCAGTGTCCCTGCTATTGTGGAAGCCCAGCAGTTAGTACACAGCCTGTAACTGAAGCATTAGGATATTTCACTTCATATGCGGGGATGCATCCTTTTCAAAAGCTGTTTTAGGAGCAAATGGACTGAATTTCACAAAGAGAGAGCTATGATTAAAGGACAGTCTGCCTCCCTGACGGACAATTTTGGTTTAGTAGAGGAGATCTTTAGATAACCTAATGAGGAGAATTTTGTTCTTGCAGTGGGAAACCATAGCAACCTGCCACTTTAGAATGCATGGTATATAATCTATCTGTCCTTCAGACGGTATTTTGCAGTCCAGAAATAGTCATCGTTTCTTCATGTGTGAATGTAAAATGTCAGATAAAGCTGGAGTGACAGCATGGTCTCTGAGGTAAACATGAGCCCTGTTGTGCTGTTCAGGTGGTGCTGCCCATTTGGAAAGCAGATCCCAGAGGGGGGCAAAGGTAGTATGTTACTTTTCAGTTTTGTTTTTAAATAAACAGGTTGTAGGGGCCCTCTGAAAATTGGTGATGGGAAGAGCTTGCTGCAGTCCCCTTAGCGCCAAGCTTACCCTGCCCAGAACCCCATATGTGTTCCTACTTATTTTTGGCACAGTTGTCTTAAATTACAGTATTTAGGATTAAAAGCTTTTTGGTCATTGGTCTTTTTCACATTACTTTGCTCAGGCTCAAATAACCATAAAAATAGTCAGTAATTATATAGTGGGGGTAAGTGCCCTGCAACTCACTCACAGCTGGACAAAGCTGCTGGCTGTGCTCGATAAAAATGCACCAATGATTTTATTTATTTATTTATTTTATATTGAAAATTTGTCTGAGCAATCTCACTGACTTCTCTCTGTGTTCCCTTCCCCCTAACAAGTTCTAAGGCAAAGCTGAATTCTATAGAAAGCAGCACTGAAAACAAAGCTCTTAAAATTTAGCTTGTGAATCTTACAGTCTGCTGCCTGTTTTAGAGACTGGGCTACCAGTCTGAAAGGGATGATTCACTCGGCTTTCATGTGAAGTGGCCTGAATGGATAGGGCATTGATATAAGAAAAAATGTGATATTTTGTGATATTACCAAGGATTGATTTAGACTTACCACACTGTATTTCTAGTTTGTCACCTTTAAATATTAGCATGACTCCAGCTTGTTTAGGAGTGCTTAGAAATCCGCCTTCATACCATGGAATGCTCTATACAAATGTATGTTTTGTGGAACTGAGTCATTTCAACTGTTTTTTCTATAAATCAAATTTTAACACACGATTTTTTTTTTTTTTGTGGTTAAAATGTGAAATGATTTTGATAGCACTGCCATCTACTCTCACTTAAAAGGGGAGAGCAAAGCAGTATTTCATCAGTGTTTCTGTTGGTGATCATTATGCTTTTACTGTGTCAGTGGGCTGAGTCTATTGGATTTCTTCTGCTCCTGTAAACTGAATCGGCCCTTTATTGTTTGTGATGCATCAATTTCTTTAAAATTGTGGACAACCAATTCTTTCTTGTAATTTATCCCTCTACTTCTCTGCTTTCTCTAATTTAAAAAATCTTAGTCATCTGAATCTGAGCTGTTTTCAGCTTGGATTTTTTTTTTCTCGTTCCATTTTTTATATGGTACTTGCGTTTGTGTATAAACAGAGTCAGCACTTTGTCGGGTGCTTGTGATCACTTGTGTCTAACCAAATGCTGTGGGCTTCTTACTTTGTTTTTGTTTTAGTGCACTGGCAGCCTTTCCTCCCTGTTTTGTTCAGAGATCTAATAGAAAACTACCTTGTTGTGAGAGGATACTTCAAGTTGAAATGAAGTGTAAAGGACAGTGTGTATGCTCAAATCGTTAATATCAAAACTACTGATAAAAGTAATTGTGTGGAAAACCATGGTCTTACAAGAAAGAGAATGTCAGATTCAGATTTCTCCCGAATGAGGGCAGTAGTGGCACATGATTTTTACAGTCCTTGTTCGTTTTTAATGTAACACTCATTAAAGACTGTGAGCTTTGGTATATTTATATTAGGTGTTTCAGAGAATGTGTTGTAGAATTACTTTTTTAAATTGAGAACTGAGAAATACCAGGAAAGACTGTGAAGGGAGATATTTTTATAAAAAAAGGAGTTTCAATCTAACCTCCCACTAGAATGATTTTCAAGTTCCGAACAGAAGCAAGGCAACTTGCTGAAGGGAAGAAAATGCTATCACTTGACAAGCAGAGCTGGCAAATCTGCCTTTAAAGTTTACTGTGTTTTCAGAAGATGGTCAGGTTTTACAGCACTGAAACTTTTTGCTTAACGACTGTTTTCCATGCATGTTTTTTTTTAACTTTACTGCCTAGTAACCCATCAGTACCCGCCAACTCTGTTTGTATGTACTTAAATAGCATACTGCTAATTATTACATCCTCATGTGGCTGCCTTGCAGCAGCAGTTATGGAGGTATTAAATGAATACTTACCCCTCCCCATGACTTAACAGACCTGTTGTTTCCTTAATTGGCTTTTAGTACAGAACAGGGAGAGATTTTTGAGAGATCTGTTGATATAGGTGTATTAATGGGTGATACCTTCGGAAGTGTAAAATCTCTCTCAATTAAGGACCTCTTGATTTGACATCTAGTGACCTGATTTTTGCAGCAGTTACTACAGCAGTTAGGATGAGATCATAACTATTCAGGTATCTTATGGGGATGGCAGAACGATTAGCCTTGTGGGATGAGTAATAGAACTACAGAATGAATTATGTAACTGGCTATTATGGTTTCAAGAAACTTGTTACGATGTGTTTTTGACTATATCTGCCCAGGTTTAGTGAAACTTGTGCTTGTGCTCCACTGAGTCTGGAAACCCTGCAGTTACAAACCAATAGTCACATGGAAAAGCACGTTTTGTTTTTTCTACAAAAGACTCCACAGATCTATTGAATGACGTGGAAAGAGCAACTCCTGTGCAAGCACATCTACTGCTGAATTGTCACTGGTGGGCATTTGTATTTGTGTGCCTGCTGACGCCTGAACAGAGCTGTGAGAGTTTCCTGACTGCTTGGCTAACACTGTGTGAAAGATGTCTGGTCCCTAGGTGAGGAGACGTGAGCTAGAGTTACGGGCTGTGTGTTGCCAGGGAGCTCGAACCGCAGCTGTCAGCAGTAACTGGTAGGCAAGGCTTTTAGTCCTGGCTGGGGTGGAAAAACCTAACACAATAAAAAAAAACACCAACAAACAACAACAACAAATACCACCAAGTGTATTAGTTTTGCTTGCACATAATTTAATTCTTTTTCTAGTTGAATTTTCTGTTTTTGGGTTTATCTGCCGATATGATAAAGAAGACTCAGCATATCATGGAATAGTACTTGCTGCTTTCTATGTATTGTAAGCGATGGAACGGATGGATCCCAGAAATCTAAATTAAATCTGCATAAAACCAGGCTGACAATTGTAACAACATGCTTCCCTGTGTGCATAGGCAGCAAGCATCTGATGGGATAAGGAAAACGGGAGGTTGCCTGTAAGCTGTTAGAGGGCTGTGTGCAGGCTATGTGTTCTGCTGCAATGTGTGGCTACTGCCCTTACACTGTGTGGAAGGAGAAAGAGGAGAAAGTTAGCTGTTTTATTGCACTCCTGTGTGGGAATTTATTCTCAGTACAAATATAACCTATGTTTTGAAGCTGCCATTCTGGCACCTGTATGTCCCCAGACAGGCTGTGAACCCATCACACATGAGAAATGTGTGGGTTATATTACACTGCCACTCATTCCTTATT
Organism: Aythya marila; assembly: GCF_965140915.1. Taxonomy (NCBI): domain Eukaryota; kingdom Metazoa; phylum Chordata; class Aves; order Anseriformes; family Anatidae; genus Aythya; species Aythya marila. Next base: position 2,383,858 of record NC_139055.1, on the reverse strand, counting down.
GAGCCAAAAATAGTGTGGGAGGCACAGTCTGCCTCATGCACACCACACACTGGCTTGTGCCTATTGGCTGCACATCCATGCAGGCTCGTGCAGCGGGTTGGAGACTGGAATATGGTAACCCCTTCTTGGAAAGAGAGGGGGAAGAGACAGACTTTTCCCCTGCTCAGTTCTACTGAGTTCTGTGGATTCTTTAACTCTTCCAGCTGTAATTTACAAAGGCAAAGAAAACAGGAAAAAACAAAAACAAAAACAAAAACAAACAAACAAACAAACAAACAAAAAAAAAAAAAAAAAGAAGACCTAAACTGATTAGCTAAGTATTTGCTCTTGCCTTACCATGTGCTCCTTGTAATGCATTGTGGCTTGAGGCTAAAACTGTGAAATACAACTTATCCCAAGCTTTGGGCAGCAGTTCCTAGTCTTCCTTTACACCAAACTAGCAGGTGATCTGCATCTAGCATGTGTGCAGGTCTGAGGAACTGCAGCAGACATGGAGAAACTAGGAAGGCTCGATTCTTGGCTGTGCTTTTCTTGGACATCTTTGAGTTACATCCTCCCTCTTTTGTAAATCTAAATTTAAAGCCGGGTAGTGCTTTGCTTGATGATCTTCTATTCAACATTTATCAAGAAGTTTGTGAACATCTCATGGCCAGTAAGCCTCAAACCATGTTCTGTGACCTGTGGGGGTTTGTAGGAGGGGAGCCTGCACTTTGGACATAAAATTCCCATGGCATTATTTGAATTTTTGATAAAATTATTTTAATTTGGAGGTAAAATTCCCATGGCATTATTTATTGCAACAAAATTAAGGTTGCTTCTATTACTTTTGTATGTGTTATTTCTCTCTCTTTAATTCATTCTTTGCTTCCTGTAAACCAGCTTACACATTACGCATGTAGAAGCTATTTTCCTCATGTTTCCATTCAAAATATCTTGAAATACATGGTAATCAGTGCTACTCAAGAAAACTGTTGTGTTTATGTTCCCAGACATCTTGGAAGGTCAAAAACCTGTAGCTGGCTCAAAGGTGATAGCATTTACTGTAATGGATTGCACAGAAAATTAATAGGAAAGAATTATTGTTGGCAAATGTTCTTTCAAGGTAATGTCAGATTACTGTATGCATGAATGATGCTTTTTGTATTGGCAGGTGAGGGCAGAATGTATGGTTTATTCAGTTACTGTGTGCTCTTTCATTCTCTTTCAGAGTAACATGCATCTCTGGGTTTCCACATTTGTAGCCTCTGTTGTTTTTGCATCTGATTGCATTTAATTGTGGCATGGGACGTGGTTTGTGTTGAAAGTGGAAAGCTTGTAGAGGCTGTCTTCATGATCATTGCCATGACATAAAAGGCTTAAGGCCTGCAGCAATTTCAAAAAAGTTTGTGATTTTCTTCACTTCTGTGCACCCACTGACTGTTCCAGTTCCTAGTGGGGGAAAAATAATTTAGGAAATGTGTTTCCAGCTTATTTTGAAGAATCACAGAATCATCTAGGTTGAAAGAGACCTTCAAGATCACCTAGTCCAACCTCTGACCTAACGCTAGCAGTCCCCACTAAACCATATCACTAAGTTCAACATCTAAACGTCTTTTAAAGACCTCCAGGGGTGGTGACTTCACCACTTTCCTGGGCAGCCCATTCCAATGCCTAACAACCCTTTCAGTAAAGAAGTTTTTCCTAATATCCAACCTAAACCTCCTCTGGCGCAACTTTAGCCCATTCCCCCTCGTCCTGTCCCCAGGCACATGGGAGAACAGACCAACCCCCACCTCGCTACAGCCTCCTTTAAGGTACCTGTAGAGAGCGATAAGGTCGCCCCTGAGCCTCCTCTTCTCCAGGCTGAACAAGCCCAGCTCCCTCAGCTGCTCCTCGTAGGACTTGTTCTCCAGATCCCTCACCAGCTTCATTGCCCTTCTCTGGACTCGCTCGAGCACCTCCATGTCCTTCTTGTAGCGAGGGGCCCAAAACTGAACACAGTACTCGAGGTGCGGCCTCACCAGAGCCGAGTACAGGGGGACAATCACTTCCCTAGCCCTGCTGGCCACACTGCTTCTTATACAAGCCAGGATGCTGTTGGCCTTCTTGGCCACCTGAGCACACTGCTGGCTCATATTCAGCCGACTATCAACCAATACTCCCAGGTCCTTCTCTGCCAGGCAGCTTTCTAATCACTCCTCTCCCAGCCTGTAGCTCTGCTTGGGGTTATTGTGCCCCAGGTACAGGACCCGGCACTTGGACTTATTGAACTTCATGCAGTTGACCTCAGCCCATCGGTGCAGCCTATCCAGATCCTCCTGCAGAGCCTTCCTACCCTCAAGCAGATCGACACACGCACCTAACTTGGTGTCATCTGCGAACTTACTGAGGGTGCACTCGATCCCCTCATCCAGATCAGTGATGAAGATATTAAAGAGGACTGGCCCCAGTACCGAGCCCTGGGGAATGCCACTAGTAACTGGCCTCCAACTGGATTTGACTCCATTCACCACGACTCTTTGGGCCCGGCTATCCAGCTAGTTTCTAACCCAACGAAGCGTACGCCAGTCCAAGCCAAGAGCAGCCAGTTTCTTGAGGAGAATGTTGTAGGAAACTGTCAAAAGCCTTGCTGAAGTCAAGGTAGACCACATCCACAGCCTTTCCCTCATCTACCCAGCGTGTCACTTGGTCATAGAAGGAGATCAGGTTCGTCAAGCAGGTCCTGCCTTTCATAAACCCATGCTGACTGGGCCTGGTCGCCTGCTTGCCCTGTAAGTGCCATGTGATGACACTCAAGATAATCTGCTCCATGAGCTTCCCTGGCACTGAGGTCAAGCTGACAGGCCTATAGTTTCCCGGGTCTGCCCTTCGGCCCTTCTTGTAGATGGGCGTCACGTTTCCTAGCCACCAGTCAACTGGGACCTCCCCTGATAGCCAGGACTGCCGATAAATGATGGAAAGCAGCTTGGCCAGCTCCTCCGCCAGTTCTCTCAGCACCCTCAGATGGATCCCATCCAGCCCCATCAACTTGCATACATCCAAGTGCTGTAGCAGGTTGCCAAATATTTCCTGGTGGAATATGAGGGCCACATTCTGCTCCCCATCCCCTTCCACCAGCTCAGGGTACTGGGTATCCAGAGAACAACTGGTCATGCTGCTAAAGACTGAGGCAAAGAAGGCATTAAGCACCTCAGCCTTTTCCTCATCTCTTGTAACTAAGTTTCCCCCTGCATCCAGTAAAGGATGGAGATTCTCCTTAGTCCTCCTTTTTGTGCTGATGTATTTACAGAAACATTTTTTTGTTATCTTTAACGGCAGTAGCCAGTTTGAGCTCCAGATGAGCTTTGGCCTTTCTAATTTTGTCCCTGCACAGCCTCACAACATCCTTACAGTCCTCCCAAGTGGCCTGCCCTCTTTTCCAAAGATTATAAACCCATTTTTTTTTCCTAAGCTCTAGACACAACTCTCTGTTCAGCCAGGCCGGTCTTCTTCCACACCAGCTCATCTTTGGGCACGTGGGGACAGACCATTCCTAAGCCACTAAGATTTCCTTCTTCAAGAGTGCCCAGCTTTCCTGGACTCCCCTGCCCTTCAGAACCGCCTCCCAAGGGACTCTGCCAACCAGTGTCCTGAACAGCTCGAAGTCAGCCCTCTGGAAGTCCAAGACTGCGATTTTACTGATCCCCCTCCTGACTTCGCCAAGAATAGAGAACTCCACCATCTCGTGATCACTCTGGCCAAGACAGCTCCCGGCCACCACATCTCCCACCAGTCCTTCTCTGTTTGTGAAGAGAAGGTCTAGCAGGGCACCTCCCCTGGTAGGCTCATTAACCAGCTGCATCAGGAAGCTATCTTCCACGCTCTCCAGAAACCTCCTAGACTGCTTTCTCTGGGTTGTGTTGTGATTCCAGGATATGTCTGGGAAGTTGAAGTTCCCCATGAGAACAAGCACTGACAATTTCACAACTTTTGCCAGCTGCCTGTAGAATTCCTCATTCATCTCCTCATCCTGGTTCAGCGGTCTATAAAAGACCCCCACCAGGATGCTTGCCTTGTTGGCCTTCCCGCCGATCTTAACCCATAGGGACTCAACCTTATCATTCCCAGCCTCAAGTTCCACAACATCAAAACACTCTCTAATATAGAGAGCCACACCACCACCCCTTCCGTGCTGCCTGTCCCTTCTGAAGAGCCTATAGCCAGATATTGAGGCACTCCAGTCATGTGCGTGGTCCCACCACGTTTCTGTGATGGCAACCAAGTCATAGCCTGCCTGCTGCACGATGGCTTCCAGCTCCTCCTGTTTGTTGAAGATGGTCATTTGTAAAAGAAGACAGCACTAATTTTGTTAGAAAGTTTTCAAAAACTCCTGAAGAGAAAGAAAGGCAACATCAACATCTCCTATGACAAATTGGGTAGCAGCTAATGTCTAAGGAGTAATTGGAAAGCAGAGGAATAACTGGCCAACAGAAATAGTCTCAGGGCTTTTAGTGAGCTTTTAGTGAGCTGTTTTTTTTTTGTTTGTTTGTTTGTTTGTTAAATTGCTGCTTGTTTACTATGTAGCAACATGCCAGTACACTGGCACACAGTTTGCAACAGCATAAGTTGGCCGTGAATAGTGGAGAATTTACCCAAGTAAATTGACTATGGCTGTTTTTTTTTTTTTTTTTTTTTTTTTTTTTGTGTGTGTGTGTGTGTGTGTGTGTGTGTGTGTGTGTGTGCGCGCGCGCGCGCGCGCGTGTGAGAGAGAGAGAGAATCCTTAAATACTCATTCAGTATGTTTCATCAGAAACATGATTTGTATTTCTTTGGTAAAAGTGATGTTTCTACTTCTACTCAGCAATCCCTGTGCCTGTACCCTAGTTTTTGAATTTTCATAATTAATGAAGACATGAGTCACTCTCATGACTCATCTGAAACAGTACTGAAAGCGAGTAGATTGCATCAAGTACTCCAGAGAACTACTCCACTATAACTTATTGCAGCATTTAATTTGGAAATACAAGACTATACTTGATGGGCAGAATAAAGGGATTTAGAAAGGAAGATTTAGAGTTTCTCTCTTTCCCCTCTGCCTTCCTCCCTCCTCCTTCCCTCCCTTCCCCCCCAACAAACTCTTAGGACAAAGAACTGCTGATATGTTGAGGAAGTCTGAAACGGTATACCCATGTTATAGGAATTGCATGTACTGGATGGTCCCCTATGTAATCTTACGTAAATAATCAGGTAATAAAAATAATACTTTAAGGGAAAAAAACTGACAGTTATTGCTGTGTGATGGATATATGCAAACCAAATACTGTATACATACCTTTTAAGCAGTAAATGCATGCTTGTGTGTGTGTTTTAATGGAAATATGAATTTCAATAAATGGCAGCCATCTTTGAATGGGGAAGAAAATGTAAGCCATGAGTTACTCTACACATGAGCCAGGAAAAGAAAAAGAACAGCTTTTGCAGCAGGCCATCCAGAATTACTTTAGCTTTTAAGGTCAGTGTAGTGGAAATGTTTACCTTCCCATTCATAATGTGCTTCTGTTTATAGAAAATAACTTAATTGGATGCATAATTATTTTCAGAAACCTCTGAAACAAACCAGTAAACGTGAGCTATCCTCCTGTAAGCGCAGTCTGCACTTAGTTTTTGTGAGTGCTTCATTCAAGTTCTCACCCCCAGACTGTGTATCTTGGGGTGCTCTTCCATATGAAAATAATTGGTGCTTCTGTGAATTCTGTAGGGCAATCATGTTGGCAATGCAGAATCATTCTGCATGCTGAGGATTTATTCTTCCAGATGTGTGCTGCTGAGCATTTACAACTGCAGCTGAAGTCACCATGCATCCAGCAGGTCTGAGACTTCGGCTGTGAGGCCACTTAATCTTTTGCTGAAATCAGTGAAAAGGCTGGCAGCAGTGGGAGTTGGGCTGAGGACAAAGTCTTTTGAGGCAAAAGTCAAAGCGTAGGAATATCACGAACTGCTGGATTCCTGCCTAGCTCCAGTGCTGGCTCTTGCCCAGGGTTGGACTGTGCCTGCCTGTCCTCTGTGCTTCTGCTGCTTTGCTTTGTTTATTTGAACAATAATTTTTGTACTTTCAGACAGAACTTCTGAGAGCTCCCTCTGGCTCAGGCTCTGTAAGTGCATGGGTTGCAGTGTTCTGTTTGTGTCTTTTTGATGATATTCTGTGAAAAAAAAGAGAGAACTTAAGTGTGCTGTTTGCTTTAAGAACAGTTTGTAGACTTCACAACGCTTTTCCTGAGAGACAGAAACAGACAGGCTCTTGCTATGAAGTGGGTGAATATGTAAGAACATGGGAACAAGTGCAAAAAGTGCAAAGCCATGTCCCTCTGCAGTTATTCCAGGTCTCCTTTCAATGCCCTGTTCAGCCATCTGCATTTGAGCCAGGCTTTTTGGTTAGTATTCAGAAGTCATTTCAGGAGATGATCCTGAGAGACCTCTCCTCAGTACTCTTGGACAGACCTCTGAGTAGATGAATCCTTTTAAGCCTACTTTGAATGCAAAGCAGTAGAGCAAGGGTTTTCAATGCAGATGCAGTCAGAAAACATTCCTATGCAACTGTGTATTTCTTTCAAACAGAAGAAGCTCCTGTCTCATACACCAGGGAGGTGAGATGCAGTTATTTGTAGGTGCTCACCTCTTAGAGTGTTTCTTAGGTTTATTTATTTTTATATTGTTTTATGAGTCAGTCAATTACTAAAATGTTGGATCTGGATGCTTCCTGAGCTGCAAGCCAGCCCAGCTCTGTAACTTTGCACCAGAAGTGAAAGGATATTTGGCGAGTCTGAACTGTCAGTCAGTCAGAGTTCCTTCTGCTTATTTTGTGATGTTTAAATTTTTAAATCTATTCTTGATATTTTGTGAGCTCATAGAAATAATTCTTCTCTCCTGTATATTCAAGCAGCAACTGCCAGGCTCTCATTTTTCACCCTGTAGTGTGAAAATACATTATGCTGAAACGTGTGTGCTGAATTACTAGGCAGCTGTGCAGAGTCATGCTAACAGGAGAGTCTAGTGCTACTTGAATGAAATAGGGGTATTCTTACTGAAGCTGTATGGAACAGCAACATCAAAAAAAATCTGCATTTATGAACTTAAGTGCATAACTGCTGAGAAAGAGTTGATTAAGAAGCTTTTGATGAAGTGAAGTCTTCAGGATATGGCAATTTCAGTGAAAGCTTGAATTGAAAAGGTCCAAGATGATGTTTCTAGTCAGAACTTGAGACCCTTGTGATCAGCACCAAATTCCAGTACTGGTTTTTAAATTCATGATGTGAAATTTGTTGGCCAAATACAGATGTTAAAAACTCTGCCCTGTGACTGCTATGTTCTATGTGGATATTAAGAGGTGTAAGGCAGTAGTGCCTGCTGGCACTTCAGCACCTAATGCTAGATCCTTCCCTGTAGTCCCAGAGCAAATTTGGGAGGTGTGTTATTGCTCTGTTCTCCATCTCTCTTGATTGCTGGAAGCAAATGTAAGTAAGAACTAGTGCTGCTTTAAAGCATTAAATGCCACTAGGGTTTTCCATGGTTCTGGTTGTGTACTCTCAACTAAACAAGGGATCCCCCAACAAAAAGTTTTCCTTGTGGACGCTTCATTATGGGCTTTGCTTCTAGATCTTCTGAAGTTCTTTCACCTTAGGGATAATGTATCTGCAAAATAAACAACGCTCAGAAGCTTATTAAAGGAGTATCTCTCTTTTTTTTTTTTTTTTTTTTCCTGAAGTTACTCGAAGTGCCTGCATTCCTTGTTCTGCTCTGTTTCAGTCTGGAAGCATGATTAAAGCTATTAGAAGAAACTGAAATACAGCTGACCCTCACTGAGGTGAGACCAGGGCTAACAGGGTAGTATATGGCTGGCAGAAGTCTGAAAATAGTACTCGTACTCAGGGGTACTATAGGTCAACTGAGATAGGGTTACTGTTTTTGTGGCCTAGAAAAAAACACAAGTAAAATGGTCTGATCTAAACACTGTCATGGCATAACCATAGGTTAATCAAATACTGTTTCGAGTTTAAACTGGATTTTGAATGTATATGAATTTACTAAACTCACCACCATCAGTCAATGAATCACATTAACTCTGCTTTTAACTTCTCTTGACAATGTACCAGATCTTAATATTCAGAGGTATTTCCCTGCATTATTTTGAACTTTACCCAAATTCATGTAATCAATATTCTTCTAATCTACAGAAAATGATGTTTTAATATTCTGGCTTCTTCTCTCCAATATTAGAGTGGGAAATAAATCTGACCTTTATTTCAGAAACCATAGGGTAAGACAAAGGATTATTTTAAGGCTTCCAATAGCTTGTGTTTAAAATCAGAATATGATGCCAAGCAGCATCTTTTGTCATTTGCTGCCAAATATATTTTCTTCATTGAATTAAAATCCACTCAAGTGGCATGAAAGCGAGGTGGAGAATCAGCCTACCACTGTTGCACAGAAGCTTTCAAGGGTACCTGGAAGACTGAGGTCAATAGAAACATTTACCAAAATACCAAATTAAAAATAGGGATCGTCTTGCTAACTTAAAAGAAACTATCTGCAGCAGGGATTCCTGTTCCTCAGTGGAATGAGAAGTTCAGGTCACATATTTTCTGGTGAAATGTTTGTGTTTTGGCTTCTGAAAAATGGATTTGATTGTGGAATAATCACCCATGTTTATAAATATAGTAAAATAGATTGGAGAGTTGGGTACAAATGCAACTTATTTTCTTTATTTACAACAAAGGTAAAGACATGAAACTGCTTTAGAAGTTCTATACAGATACACTAAAAACTCCCCAAATTAACCTTGAATTTAGCAACATCAAATATTCTATTGGTGCATACACAAAAAGGATTCTTCAATGAATGGTATCATATTCTGTGAAAATCCTTTGTGGGGGATGAAAAATATTTCTCTAAGGTGTAGAAATCCATAAAGCAGTCAGCCTAATTGTGGGCAAGTGATCTTGCAGGGTGTGCACTGGAGAGTACTTGTTTTCTACAGTTGTGCTTGATGGGACTTGGGATCCCTGCCTGACGAGCTGTCCTGGCTCCATCTGCTTGGGCGGTGTGGGAAGGTCCAAGTGAGGCCACCCTGGCATCTCTCTCCAACTGAACATCCGAGTGAAAGCTGGGCAGTGTTTAACGCTGCCAGCAGTGACCACTGCTGTCTAGTGCTGAATGAAAGAACTGTGTCTTGTTTTGAGATATAGTCAGCTGAGCAGTACATGTGCTCCAAGGAAGTTGGAAAGTTTACCATTTTGGATGGTGTGGGGCAGAATGCCTGTCGTGGTTTAACCCGGCTGGCAGCTAAATACCACGCAGCCTTTCGCTCACCCTCCCCCCTCCCTCTCTGGGACGGGGGAGAGAAATGGAAAGTGAAGCCCGTGAGTTGAGATAAAGACAGTTTAATAAGACAGGAAAATAATAATAACAAAATAATAATAACAATAATAATAATAATGTTACAATGGTGATAATAGGAAAGTAATAATAATATGTACAAACAAGTGATGCACAATGCAATTGCTCACCACCCGCTGACCGATGCCCAGCCTAACCCCGAGCAGTCCGGCCCCCTCCCCCCGGCTAGCCACCCCTATATATTGTTTAGCATGACGTCAGATGGTATGGAATACCCCTTTGGCTAGTTTGGGTCAGCTGTCCTGGGTCTGTCCCCTCCCAGCTCTTACTGCACCCCCAGCCTGCCTGTTGGCAGGACAGAGTGAAAAGGCTGAGATGTCCTTGGCTTGGTATAAGCACTGCTCTGCAACAATTAAAACATCAGGGTGTTATCAGCACTCTTCTCATCCTAAGCCAAAACACAGCATTCCACCAGCTACTAGGAAGAAAATTAATTCTGTTCTAACTGAAACCAGGACAATGCCTCATGAACTTCATGTTCATTTGAAAGTTGTCTTCTGCGGTGTGGGAAGTACAGAACTTGACACTCATACTCTGATCAATGGAGTGTCTCCATTACTGGCGCATGGGGTTATCAGACTTGAGTGCTGGAAACAGAGGAGCTCATTCCAAAGCCTGAAATGGTGGTGTGTTCAGTTTATGGTGCAAAATGGGTTATTTTCTAGGACAGAATTCCTTCCTTCCAGAAGGTGACTGCCCTTTTAAGAGCTATGAAAATGACGCATATTGAGCTCTTACAAGACATGAAATTTTAAAATATTATCTACTTGATTAACTAGCTCTGCTTGCTGGTAAGTAAAAATGGCTTACAGCTGGTTTTCAGAAAATTGCATAAACTTCTGCTCACAGCTGTGCTAAGTGGAGAAGGCACACTACCACCTGTAGTCATGTACTTTGAAAGACTGGACTGGGAAACGGATTCAGAAGAGAGGGAAGACTTTCGGTAAGAGAAATTATCCCCTGGGACCTTCACATTGCCATGCAGTCTTCTATTTTGGTCGAACTCCAGTGTCACCACAAAGATTTTACAGTCCTTGAAATAAAAAAGAACTAATTTCTTAATGGTATTGACAATTAAGAGCAAGATAATCCCAATAGGACCTTGTACCCCATCTCATACATAACACTTGTACTATGAGTATATTTGGATTGCAGTTTCCCCTCTCCTTTGTTCCCCAAACTTCATCTAGCCTGAACAGCCTACAGATACGCCTAAGCATGGCTAAAACTCAAATGAAAAGAGAGTAGTCCTTCAATAAAAAGCTGGTGTTGAAATCAGGTATTTGCTTTCTCTGCATGTCTCCTAATAGCACACAGTTCACAAACCTCTTTCAACTTTTCTTAAGTCTGAAGGCTTAAATGATTATTCTGCCTGTGCCCCTCATTTCTTATTTCAATATTTGTACTTTTGTTCTTCCTTCTCTTCTCTTGTGAAGAACTGCATGGTTTACCAAATGACTTTTCCATTGTCCATTTGTAAATCGGTGTTAGAAACAATATTTGGAAAATTATTTATAGGTTTAACGTACAAGCAATTTAGAAAGTAACTTCTAATGTTAGTTCAAACTGAACGACATTATTCAAAAATTGTTAGTTTGCCAGGTGATAGATAATTTTAATCAGGGGAAAAGGAATTTAACTTTTGGATTAGACATCATAATTCCTCATCATCGAAAAGGACAGCAAACTTTGAATTTCTTTGGCTTTCCTGGGTATGCAAATGTGAAATATCACATATGAATGTATTTGCAGTGGGATAGCTTGCTGGGTTCACATTTGCTTTTAAATCGATGTGCCAGTTGCTTCCCTAGGATGGCAGTTCTCTTTTGATTTAAATGCCTGCTTCAGTTATACTCAGTTATACTCGCCCCCAACCCCAAACTCTCTTAAATGATGAGTGAAGCATCAGCAGTATGTAGATAAAAAGCCAAGGAAAAATGAGCATGTGACATTTTTCTTATTTATTTATTTAGATACTACTGATAATTAAGTTTCAGGCCAAGTTTCGTTTTCTACTCAAGCTGCGTACAGTAGTATTAAGTGTTTTCATTCTCCAACACTCCATTATTTTATTAACTATCTGTTTAGAGTAGTTTTTTGGAAAACACTTTATCTTAATAAGAACTTATCAAGCAAGAAAGCTGGCAGACTGCACATTATCATAGTCTCTATACAGGAGTTTATCATTTTGCTGCCAGTACTGCATTCCACACTACTGAGGGTGGAAAATTGGTTGTTTGTAGTGGTTGATTTTGACTGACAAAGGCAGAGGGGGGACCAGTGGCCTGTCACAAAATGACAAGATTAGAACCAACTGACTAGACACCCAACAGGTTAAAGAGCTTTTGGGAGAGATGTGCTACACACTGGCACCTCTGATCAGCATTAACAGTCTGTCTGTTGCAGAGACTCTTTAAAATGCCATTTGCATTGATGATGGTATAATTGACATGGCTCCCTAGGGAGCTGTAAGGATTGTAGGAAGCACAAATCTCAGGAAAAGTCATTTGTTCTTCGGGCTCTTATAGTCTGAGGTGGTATTGGTAGTAGGACTTGTTGTATGGTATCATTCTAATAATAAAGGGCCATCAGGATTATGGCTCTTTTCAAGATGCCATCAGTATTTTTGTTAAATCTAATTGAACATTAACTTTCTAATTAGTATTAATGCTTTGTTCTATTGGGAAATTGACTGCGTAGTTTTGTTTTGAATGGCTTTTCCAGAAGACATAGTATAGTAAACTTTTACAATAAAATTAATAACTTATAAAGAGTTTCATTATTTCAGTAGTAGAAGTAGTAAGATGTGTGATAAATTCCGTGTTTACTTTCTAGAGCTTTGAAGTCTAGGTGGTAAGACAAGCATACAAATCGATGCCTAGTAACTACAGAAGTAAGTAACTCAAAATATTACAAGGGGTTTGGGAAAGAATTAGAAATAAGAAGGCTCTTGGGACCAATGTATACTCAGAAACTAAGGAAAGATTCTGTATATTATAATATGGTTAGGAGGTATGTTCTTGAAACTGCTGGTAATTGCCGTGGAAGGTAAAACTCCTTCGTTGTAGAACTTAGTACATGAGACTGTACCAGTAAGAACTTCTTTTTCAGGCTTGTGTGTCTCTTCTGCTGAAGATAGCTGAGGGAGCACAGGTTGATTGCTTACCCACAGGCTGAATGTACAGTCTGTATACATCTATATGCATTTTGTGAGAAGTTGATATTGAAAACATTATCAGCAAGAATAGGAGGACTGCTGACCTAGTAAATCTGTGGAATGTAAGCATGAGTGTCTTTGTAAATGTGTGTTTTCATTTGACTTCAGTAGAAGATATTGAATGAAATTTTTGCTTTGATAACTAAGTGCAAATTTGCAGTAATTTTGCTGAAAGCTGAACTGAATCAACAGCAAAAATTACACTAGATTATGTCAGTTCAGGTTTATCCTTTTAATCTGCAATTTAGGTGAAGATAATTAATCTGAAAGGAGGTACTTTTATGTTCAGTGAAGCTGCTGAGGAGAGTATTGGGCCTGCTGGTGATCTTAGCACTCAAACGTGAAAATACGACAATAAATGACTTGGCATGTTTTGTTTCTACAGAGGTTGAAATGCAGTTTGTGATCAGAGAAGTATTACTGTGGAAATATTACTGTGGAAAAATTTCAGCTTTAAGGCTTATTAGTAAAAGAAGTTTGAAAATGGGTTACTAATTATGTTTAGGAAGTACTTGTCTTAAGCATGCTCTAAGATATAAACCAATCCTGTTACACATTAAATTGTGGAAGGGAGAAAAGTTCTTTGCCTTCTATGCATGTCTTCTTGAGATTTTAATGTCTTGAATTCCAAGTGTTCTATGCTAATACAATCAGGTAATAAATTAGGCTTAAATGTCTGTAGAGGGTAGGCAGGAGAGACTGACAGGGCTTTTTTGAAAATATATATGTATGAGGTAGTAGGAAGGCAACATGAGAGGAAGGTGAGAGAAAAGCAATGAAATTTGGACTAGTTTGTACTAAAGTGGTTGTAGTTTAAGATGCAAAGGGACATGATGAATTCTCTCATAGCCTTCATTTTTAACAACCAGAAACAAACCAAAAATAAGCCAAAAAACAACCATTAGTGCCTTTTCACATTTTTAAATGTTGCATCCCATTTAAATAGCTTTGGCCATTTAGATAGTTTTGAACAACATTATCTGTCAGAATAGGTCAGACACTTGAGATTTGAAAAATTGTTTCTGCTTGGTTGCACTTAAAAATATGCAGATGCCAGAAACGTCTGCCAATAACCTTTAATCATTGGACTTCTTAATTGTGTACTAAATGAGGACAGTCACAATAACCCAATGCAATGTACTTCTTTCTCCCCATTTTTGTTCAGGTTAACTGCCAGCATTTGCAACTGCAGTTCTCTTCACTCATCTTGCACTGCATTTTAAGCTACCAGTGCTGAAAGCAATGACCCTTAGACCAGTGTTAATCATGACACATTTGCATGGAGCATCTTTGTACTATGATCAAACCCTAGCTTTGGTAATTTCATTCTTTTTGCCTTAGGTATCCATATAATTTATGGAGTTGTTATTTTTATGTCTCTTTTTGTGTCTGTTGAACAGTTGCTGTGTTCTACCCAAGCTGTAGAAGTGTTCCTAACATTTTTCACAATAATTTGAAAGGTTATAAGTACTTTTAGGAATGTTTAGACTTGTTGTTCTGTAACCACCTAAGAAATTATTATTCAAAACGTAGCCTTCTCCCAAAGGGTGGGGGGAAGCTTTATATCTGATGTATCTGAAGCGAAGAAATAGCTTATCTATTTGCATTGTATAAAACAGCCCCATATTATTGACGTTATATCCTCAGTATTCCTGCATGCTATCATGAAAGAATAAATAAAAAGATTTTTCCTATGCAACACTGAAGAGAAGTTCTCTGGTCTTTTTTCTTTTGTGTTCTTTGCATGGACAGCTGTTTCAAACTATCCCTGATATTCAGCAGCTTTGTAATAGGGACTGTCCTATGAAGGGTGGAGAGTGGGTGAACAAACCTCCCCAGCCAAAAAAGCCAACCAAACATGCTTTCACTGCTTTCCTTAGCTGCATGAGTAGGTCCTGCATGTTGGTGGTGTCAAGGGATAACTTCCCATCCATGTGCAATGCTCTTTTTGGATCTATTTTCTCCAGGAAAGAGGAAATTGTGAAGACATTTAACATTTTTAGGCTTGGCCCTTTAGTAACCTGCTGACAAAACCGACTGTTTCCAGGCCAAGGATTTTTTCTGCAGGATGGTATATGTCTGCAGAGTAGGAAGTTTGTGTTCTTAAGGGCATATTGTGTTAAAATGTAGTAAAGATGTGGGAGGTGTGCATGTACAACTGGTTGGACAGCGTTCAGAGACTTGACTTGAACTTTTCGGGTCCTTTTTGTCCACTAATACTTGGGAGAAGCTTGGGTGAGTTTTGTCCTACCATGTGAGTTTTGTGTGTTCAACGTGGTGTTTATCTGGTAGCTGTGGTTCGGACAATTTTCTCAGAGAAAACTAGAGCACATTACTATTCTTGTGGCAATCACGGAAAAAATGAAGTCTCATTACTTTAAATTAGAAAAAGGGCATAAAGCATTCACATTTTCTTTTATCCAAACTCCGTGCTCCACGTAAGGAGCAGAGAATGTGAACTCTCAAATCTCAGCCTCTTTATTATTGATTAAGACAGGATGTTGTCATGTACTTAAAAGAGCAAGTCAATCTTCATCTCAGTAAATGAGGATCAGAGATCCTAGCTGAACAGCTTACAGATTTACTTTAGCTGAAGTAATTTACTGTTACAGACAAATGTGAGAAAATGTTTGTTGTTCCTTTCTTGTGGTTACTTTTGCAGATCTTATTAGAAATCAGTTCTTTCTTTCTTTCCTTCTGGGGTTCAATTTGCTTTCAGCTCTTCTCCCCCATCAAACACAAGCCTATGCAAGTTGGTTTCCAATTGATTTGCGAGAACCAGTAGGTGAAAAATTCAATCATTTGGGATTTTTTTTTTTTAATTTATTGTTAGACTGCTGCAGTTAAACACTGGTTTAGATCTAGAAATGACATGATATTCATAATAAGGCATGCCTGTGCTGTGAAAGAGCTTGGTTCCACTTCATGAATGAGCTGAAACAAAGTTTAATTTCCTTTCCTTTTATTTATTTATTTATTTTTTTGTATACTTTCTCCTTGAGTTTTCCCCTTCACTTAATTTGTTTGTTCAAGGTGGCAATTAATTCAGAGAATAGCATTTCTCTTACATTGCACTTGTACAGCTTGTGTACAGAGGAGTTGGAGGGACCTAGGGGATTAAGCTTTGCCAGATAGTAGCTTTAAATCCAAGTATTTCTCTCAATTTAAGAGGAAACAAACATGCAAGGGCATAAGAGGCTGCATGTTGCGGAAGAGGCTGAGGGTCTGGACAGTAGTCCAAACCCAGGAAGCAACCCCGAGAAGAGAGTCAAAATTGAGGGAAGTGCAGAACATAAGGATCAGGGCTGGATGGAGCACCGCATTGTAACTGGTGCCACAAAAAAAAGAGCGGAGAGTCCTGGTGACTGGGGACTCCTTGCTGAGGCACTGAGGCTCCCATTTGTCGCCCAGATAACCTATCCAGAGAGGTGTGCTGTCTTCCTGGGGCATGTGTCAGAGATGTTAGGAAGGCTCTGCAACAGCTAATTAAGCTGGAGGACTACTATGCTCTCGTAGTCATTCAGGTTGGATCCCAGGAAGCCGCAATAAGAAAAATGAATATTAAAAAGGACTTTGCATCCCTGGGGAGGATGTTGAGGGGATCGGGGGTGCAGGTAGTGTTCTCTGTCCTCCCGCTGGGTGACTGGGATGCAGATAGAAGGAGCAGAACAGGACAGGTCAATGACTGGCTGAGGGGGTGGTGTCTGGACCAGGGATTTGGGTATTTTGATCTTGGGCCGTCCTTTGAGAGCCCAGGCATGTGGGCTACGGACAGACACCAACTGAGCAAGTGGGGCACAAGTGTGTTGGGGAGCAAGCTCTCTGGGCTGATTACCAGGGCTTTAAAC
Organism: Aythya marila; assembly: GCF_965140915.1. NCBI lineage: Eukaryota > Metazoa > Chordata > Aves > Anseriformes > Anatidae > Aythya > Aythya marila. The sequence goes on along the minus strand of NC_139055.1, from coordinate 2,367,382 downwards.
TTGGTTTGAAGGGGGAAGGGAGGGGAGCTAAAGATGACAGGGAAGGGCCGGGGGAAGTTGTCACTGCTGTCACTGTTGAAGACAGGGAACAACTTCTGAGCTCTCCCATAGGATTGTCTGTGGGCTCCTCAGAGAAGGTAGCGTTCCCGATCCCCCATCCAGTATCTTCTTGCATCCCCCCAGGGGTAACTGCTCCTGCTACTTCCCTAAAGTGCCTGTACACCAATGCACGGAGCATGGGAAATAAACAAGATGAGCTCAAGATCTGTGTTTGGTCACAGGGCCACGATCTTGTTGCGATCGCTGACACGCAGTGGGACAGCTCACATGACTGGAACGCAGTCATAGAGGGCTCTGTTCTCTTTAAGAAACACAGGCTGGGGAAGCGAGGGGGTGGGGTTGCCCTTTATGTGAGGGAGCAATTAGAGTGTACCCAGCTCCACCTGGGGGAGGGTGAAGGACAAGTGGAGAGCTTGTGAGTAAGCATTAAGGGGTGGACTGGTATGGGAGATGTGGTGGTAGGAGTCTACTACAGGTCTCCCGATCAGGAGGAGGAAGTCAATGAGGCCTTCTACAAGCAGCTGGTAGTAGCCTCACGATCACGAGTGCTGGTCCTCATGGGGGACTTCACTTACCCAGACATCTGCTGGGTAAGCAACTCGGCCAGGCACGAGCAGTCCAAACGGTTCCTACAGTGCGTTGAGGACAATTTTCTGATGCAGGTGGTGGAGGAGCCGACGAGGCGTGCGGTGCTCCTGGACCTCGTTCTTACCAACAGGGATGGCCTTGTTAGGGATGTGAAGGTTGGGGGCAGCTTGGGATGCAGTGACCATGAGATGGTGGAATTCCAGATGGAACTAGGCAAAGGAAGTAAGGCTAAAAGCAGGATTGCTACCCTGGACTTCCAAAGAGCCAACTTTGACCTCTTCAGGGACCTGCTTGGGAGTATCTCAGGGGATAGGTTGCTAGAAGGCAAGGGTGCTTGTGAGAGCTGGGCAACACTGAAGCAGCACTTCTTCCATGCTCAGGATCGGTGCATCACAAGGAATAGGAAATTGGGGAAGGGGGGAAGGAAACCCACATGGATGAGCAAGGAGCTCATCAATAAGATCAAAAGGAAGAGGATGGTCTATGAAATGTGGAAAAAGGGCCTGTCCTCTTGGCAGGAGGATAGATGTGTTGTCAGGGCCTGCAGGGACGTGATGAGGAAGGCTAAAGCCCACCTAGAGAGGAGGCTTGCGAAAGAGATAAAGGATAATAAGAAGTTTTTTTTTCAAGTATGTAAACAGCAAGAGGAAGACTAGAGATAATTTGGGTCCCTTGCTGAATGAGGGAGATGTCCTGGTCACGGGAGATGCTGAGAAGGCAGAGATACTGAATGCTTTCTTTGTTTCAGTCTTTGCTTCAAGGACACTCCCCTGGGACTCCTCGCCCCTGACAATAGGACAGAGGGTCTGGGAAATAGAGGGCTCCCCCCTGGTGGATGTGGGAGTGGTTCAGGAGCATCTGAGTGGGCTCAACGCACACAAATCCATGGGTCCCGATGGGATGCATCCTATCCCAGCTCCCTTAGCACACCAACTAAGGTGTGCTAAGGGAACTGGCAGAAGTGATTGCCGAACCGCTCTCTATCATCTTTGAAAGGTCCTGGAGAATGGGTGAGGTGCCTGAAGACTGGAGGATAGCCAATGTCACTCCGGTCTTCAAGAAGGGCAGGAAGGAGGATCCGGGAAACTACAGGCCAATCAGTCTCACCTCTGGCCCTGGAAAGGTATTGGAACACCTTGTCCTGGATGCCATCTCCAAGCAATTGTAAGAGAAGAAGGTTATGAGGAGTAGTCAGCATGGATTCACCAAGGGGAAGTCATGCTCAACCAACCTCGTTCTGTTCTATGATGGTATCACCAGCTGGGTAGATGGGGGAAGAGCGGTGGATGTCATCTACCTTGACTTTAGCAAGGCTTTTGATACTGTCTCCCATGACATCCTACTAGCAAAGTGGAGAAAGTGTGGGATAGATGAGTGGACGGCAAGGTGGGTTGAGAACTGGCAGACTGGCCGAGCTCAGAGGGTGGTGATCGGCAGCAGAGAGTCTGGCTGCAGACCTGTGACTAGCGGTGCTCCCCAGGGGTCGGTTCTGGGTCCGGTCTTGTTCAACATCTTCATCCATGACCTTAATGAGGGAATAGTGTCTGCCCTCAGCAAGTATGCCAATGACACAAAGCTGGGAGGAGTGGCTGACACGCCAGAAGGCTGCGCTGCCGTTCAGCGAGACCTGGACCAGCTGGAGAGATGGGCAGGAAGAAACAAAATGAGGTTTAAAAAGAGCAAGTGTAGAGTCCTGCACCTGGGAAGGAACAACCACATGTATCAGTACAGGCTGGGGGACGACCTGCTGGAGAGGAGCTCTGAGGAGAAGCTCTGGGGGTCCTGGTGGACGACAGCTTGACCATGAGCCAGCAGTGTGCCCTGGTGGCCAAGAGAGCTAATGGGATCCTGGCGTGCATTAAAAGGAGCGTGGTCAGCAGGTCAAGGGAGGTGATCCTCCCCCTCTGCTCTGCCCTGGTCAGGCCTCACCTGGAGTACTGTGTCCAGTTCTGGGCTCCCTGGTACAAAAAAGACAGGGATCTCCTGGAAAGAGTCCAGCAGAGGGCCACAAAGATGATACGGGGCCTGGAGCATCTTCCCTGTGAGGAAAGGCTGAGAGACCTGGGTCTGTTCAGCCTGGAGGAGAGAAGACTGAGGGGGGATCTCCTCAGTGTATACAAATATCTGAGGGGTGGGGGACAGAAAGATGTAGCCAACCTCTTCTCAGTGGTTTGTGGGGATAGGACAAGGGGCAATGGCTGCAAGTTAGAGCACAGGAAGTTCCACACTGACATGCGAAAGAACTTCTTCACGGTGAGGGTGATGGAGCATTGGAACAGGCTGCCTAGGGAGGTTGTGGAGTCTCCTCCTCTGCAGATATTCAAGGCCTGTCTGGATGCCTACCTGGGCAGCCTGCTCTGAGGAACCTGCTTTGGCAGGGGGGTTGGACCCGATGATCCTTTGAGGTCCCTTCCAACCCCTACAGTTCTGTGATTCTGTGAAATTCAGCACCTCCATTGTTTTCAGTTCCAACTCTACAGACAGGAACACTTACTCAGGGAACTCGATGCAGAGCTAGGAGCTTGTGTTTTCCTTCAGCTTTGACACTGACTCAGGGCAGCAGATCTTTTTGCTTAACTTTGGTTTCTTACTCAAATTATGAAGTCCCCTGCTCCATCTCATCTGTTATCTTCAGTGACAATGCTAGGCTTTTCAAGCATTCAGATTGTCAGGGGAGTGCTGGATGCAGCACAACCTAAGTCTGTTCAGCCACAGATCACTTGTGTAGAACTTGCTCACCAACAGGGCAGATAGGACAGTTCACTCCTGTGTGTACACAAGCTGATGATCTGTTGTTGAATCCACCAACAGTCTGTTGGCTGTTTGTGCATCAGCAGTAAATCGCTGTTACTTCTGATACCAGAGGTGGAGTGCGTGGGATGTCAACTACTGTACTGCTGAGCAGCAGTGGTCGGTGTAGGTGCCACTCAAACATGTCAGAAGTAAGCGGCATGCTCTGGGAGCTGTGCTGTGGCTTGGTAATGCCTGCGACGAGTAGCTGCTTCCCATGGAACAGCAGTTGCCTGTGGGCTGACCTGAAATCAGCAAAATTGATTGTGACTTATGGGCTTTCTGAATGCCTTCTATAAACTTAAGTTTGGCACCTGGTAGCTATTTCTGTCTTCATCTCCAGGTTATTGTTATAGTTGTATGACAGGCATGTCACTTCTTGGGAAGACAAACAAATCTGCTGTATTACACTGGCAAATGGGCATGGTTAAAAGAAAGCTGGTCCTGGAATCCTCCCTGAACAGAATACTACTAAGCCCCTTGGCAAAAATGCAGATGTTTTGACTCTCGAATGCATGTCAATCCAGAGAGTGTCCTTTGTTACCAAGTTTCTAATTATTCACAGAAAAGATAAAAGCTGAGCATGGCTTTCCCAAGTGATTTCATATTATACTCTGAATTAAAAATACATTAAATAGAAGTGCTGATGCTGTAGAAAGGATCTTTGTATCAGTACAAGGCTGTAGGATTGTCATGATATTTCAATTAATAGAATCTGGGAAAACGTAGAATAGTTGTGAGGGAAATATACTGCATCAAAGCAAATGATCTCTTGATGTCCATTACCTGTGCTCCCTGATAGAATGAGGGGCTTAATACTGCTAGCCAGCTTCCCTTTCTTGGAAGGTGAGCTAGGGATTGATCTCTGATACTTTGGAGTAATTGCTATGTGTAGCTCGGGCTACTCTGCAGTTTTAGCCGTGGAGCTGAGGTCAGTTTGACCAAGAAATAGTGAATATAATTTGGATTTCTCAGACTGCAGTACCAGAAAGTGTTCATTATGATCAAACCTGACATTGAGCATAAGTTCTGGTTGAGCATCATTTTAGAAAGACTTCTGCACCTTTTTGGCCTTGTTACATGCAGGTTGTCTAGAAGATGTGACTACAGAAGTGTCCTAAATAGCATGACTTTTTTTTTTTTTTTTTTTTTTTCTTTTTCTGAATATGACATATTAAAATTTTCTTTAACATAGTGCAAGCTGAGGCATCTTGTCTCTGCCTAGGCAGCTTTTTCCATCATTATCCTAAGGAGCTTGTGAAATCAGTGTTGTTTTTTGAGCTGAAGAAGTCTGCTTCATTCAGTGTGTGACTTGAAAAACGTTCTTTATCAAAAGCAATGCAATGACAGGATCTTCTGGCAGCCTCTCAAAGATGTGAGTGAAAGGTGCATGTTTTTAAGGCGTTTTCCTGTTGGCCTGCAGGCTAACCACCTCCGTTTGTGGACTGCTGATGTGGTCATTCTGTAGAAATGTTGGGCTTCTGATTGCTCATTCTGCTGTGACATTTATAGGTATTTTATAACCACCCTTGGAAAACATGCCTAGTGTTCCATGTCTCTTGAAGATTAAGCACCTTATAAAATTTTTACCTGTTAATTTAGGTTTCTTTATCAAGGCATGCTTGCTTCTGCAAAGGATAGAATAACAGCCAATATTACTGCATTCCCTTTGCTTTGTGGTGGGGTCTGGCTATGACACTCATGTAGCATGTCCTTTTCTCGATTAAAAGGACAGCATAAAATACTCACTGGTTTGTCTCCTTCAGCTAACTCTGGAAGTTGATTGTGAACCATGTGAACACACAGTACCCCTTGATATCTTCGGTACTGATCTGTGTGTCAGTCCTTACTGGCCTTCATCTGTTATTGTGCCTGAGTAATCAGGAGAAGCCCCACCAGTTTTGCCTGTTTCTCATGAAGGGTGTGAAAAACAGCTCTATCCATATAATTTATCATAATCTGCAGTGGGCAAATCCCTGGTGTACTTCACATTGTAAGGCCAATATGTGTCCTTATCTTGTCAAATTTTGGTGCTGATATTCAGTATCAGGATGATGAGTTGTATACCACATTATAAATCTACCAAATAAAACCCAAGTTAAAATATTCTCTGAGTATCCACGTATTGCTTCACTATTTCTAGATATTCTGCTTTTGTTTTCTCTTTTCAGCCCTTTAGCTGCACTCTTTCAAATGACAACAACAAAAACCACAGCAATAAAACAACAAAACACAAAACGCACAGATGAAATAAATAACAATAGCAACCAAACAACCTGCTTGGAGTATGGCTCAGAAGGCAGAGTGTTGCTTACATTAACATAAGCTGCTCACTAGATATTACATTCCAGGAGCTTGAATGATTGGTGAGATACCTGGGGGTCTAACTAAAATCCTGGTAAAAGGACCTTGATAGCTATGCAGGGAGCTCTAATGTCTGGTGATTGACATGATTGTCAGCATTGTTGTGTGATGTAAAGGCTGTACAGCTTTTTACTAAGTATTTGACCTTCTGGAGCATGAAAAGTCATAGGCCCCTCCTCTTTCACACTTCTATGGTGTGAGATGAGTAACAGCTGGCAGTGGTTCTGCTGCTGGGATACAGTAGTTCCTTAGTCTGGGTCTTAGAAGGTGGGTACAGAAGTCTTCAGAAATGCTTTCGCTGAATATTTACTGCCTAGAAACATGCACTAGGCAGGAAAACGAATACATTTCAAGAAGTGGTGGTGGTCAGAACCTTTGAATGTGAAGAGGAAGAGGCATTGGCTATCTGGGAGGAAGGGGGATCTGTTGGTTGAAAAGTAACACACAAACTGAGCAGTCTGTTCGGATGTACAGAACAGGTGGTCACGGGGAGAGAGGGGCCAAGGAAGCTGATCCTGAGAGGAAAATGAAAGCGATACTCCAGGAGAGGTGTGTGAGAGCTTCTGTTGGGACTGTGAAGTTCATAAATCTCTGTAGTGCCCCCTTTGTGAGTAACGCCTGTGGAAAGGCTTTGCTAGCTGTAACGAGCTGCTGTAGCCCTCTAGTCCTACCTGTTGTTTGCAGCTCTGGCTCTTGAGATAAGGATGAAGGTTCTTGCTTTTCGAAATGAAAATTAGAAATAGAACTGTGCAGTGGGTCCTGGACTGGGAGGGAGCAGGGGGTGGGGGTGGGGGGAGAGATTTTTCTTTTCTTCCTAAATAAAGGAGAAAAGTAGAAGAAATGACCTTCCTTCTTACATGTTATCATGTAAGATGAGTTTAACAAATATAATTTGGGCGCTGCCTAGTGTGACAGAAGTACTGAGTGAAGGTAGTGCTTTTGTTTAAAGTATTAATTCATATGCAGTCTGGGTCCCACCCTGTGCTTGTGTCATTCCAGGATATTTATTTCATAGTAACTTTTTCTGATGAAAAACAAACAAAAAAAAACCAAACTTTTTTAACTAGAGCCCATTAGCTTTAGTTTGTAGGTTGAAACATGAGTGCATGATGGCTGCTGACTACAGCTGGTGTACACAGAAAATCACATGCTTTTCTGCTGGATATTGGCAAACAGTCTGGAAAATGCATTCCCTTTGAATAGAGACGGAATCAGCTGTTTGTTATGAGTGTAAGGAAAATCTGGTCAGAGGTAATATTTGAGCATAAACATAGTTAAGACAGTCCAGCCCATTTGCAATATATCAGTCTGTTAGTTTGCATAGCCTTGCATACTTTGTCCTCTTTCTTACCAAAAATAGTTTTGCTATGTTTGCTTCCCGTCTCCTCCTAAGGTATCTTGTTTACTATTCAAAACTAGAAGTAGGATGAGTTTGTTAAAGGCACAAAGGTTGTGATTCAGAGATCTTTGATTTTTTTTTTTCTTTTCAGTTGGAAAAAAAAATGGCGTTTCTTGCCTCTTAGAAATTTCTCATTGCATCTGAGCTTCATGTCACCTCAGAAATACAGATAATATCTGCCTACTTTGAGAGATCGAACAAAGTCTCATGACTTCATCCTTTTTTCCAGTTTATCAGGGCTTTGTGCTGTCACTAGTTTGGTCCATCTGGTATTACATCAGTAGGATGTATTTTCTGCCCACCACTACTTCATTCTGTTCTTTGTGCATCCCTGGCTTTGATCTGGTTTGTCTTATAATTATTTGTTCCTCAAACTCTGCTTGCTATTGCTCACGGCAGTCACTTCTTTTTCACCTTATTTCTGCTTAGTCTGTTTGATTAGTATCTGTTTTGCTTCACACTGTACAGGGTGGCTGGAGAAGGAAAGAAATAAGTTAAAATCTTCCTTCAGCCAAAAATAAAGAAGAACAATGCCAGACGACAATACGTAGCTCACTGATGGTAACTTCTTGTAAACTGCTTTAACTTTGGCGATTTCTCTTGATACTGCCACTGCTCACTTCATGATTTCCTGCCTTTAAGAAAGGCTGCTACTCAGCTGATAAGACTACTTTTCCATTGCTTTTAGAAATGAATCTTCCCTGCATTTATTTGTACACCAACCCACAGGCTTTAAGATGTGATCTTGCAAAGGGCTCAACATCCCCATGTATTTCAACTGAAGTTTCATGTGATCAGCAAGTCCCCTCGCTGTCATGCTGTCATAAGTATTTCTACAGGCCTGGTTATATGTTGTTTTGTCACATATATGACATGTATTTGTTGACTTCAGAGAAAGATGTTTAATGCTCTTTGTTACTGTGTGATTGTAACATTCTTTTCAGGCTGGTAAGTTTTGCATGTCTTAAAAATAATAAAAAAGCTGTTTGGAGGTACTTAATAGCATGTGAACTTTATCTGAATGTACACTTTGTACAGTGTATTATGGAGATGCTTTTGTGTATTTTTGAACTTCTCGATTTTTAATGAGGTAATATTTTTTTCTTTGTGATTTTTATCAACCTTTCTTTATAAGGGGAAGAAATACAGAAAAGACAGCTCTCCAGAAAATCACTCTACTGTTGTGCTCTAGAAATACTTGCTGTTGGTTTGGTTTTGCTTCAGACCAAGTTTGAAGTTGCTTAATGCTTTACTGTTGTATTTGCTGCCTTCATACAATTGGATCCTGTTAAATATGGTTAGCTTAGTTGGGAAATGTGACATTTGTAGTGCTTGGTTTCTGGTGTTTGTCTTCCTTAAGCCCCAGTGCATGTTCAGAGCCATGACTTAATGCAGCTCTTTGTCTTAAGGATTAGAACTGAGCTGTTTCTGTCAAGGGCTTTTCCTCCAGCTTCCTTGGTCCATGAAGCAGAGAAGTGCTCAACATTTAACTAATTCTTATGTATGATGTGTGTAAAAATGACTGTTTTCCCTCTCATATGTTAGTAATCATTATTTTTTTTTTCTCCTGCTGTATCTTCTGAGGAAAGTGTAATGGTTTAAAAAAAAAATAAATAAACTTTACATCCAGTCAAGGTAAACAAGCATATGTGAAGCAAACCTTTGGTGCTTTTTTCCCTTCTCAATAATATTGTGTGCAGTTGGTATTCACTGCAGGAGCCCTGGGATACCTTGGCGTCTGTAGCAGCAGGCATATTGATGGCATTTGTAAGCATTACTTCAGTGTCACTCCGAGATAAAAGTAGTAGCAGTAATGGTGATACTAATAATAAAACCTTGAAATGACTTGAAAACCTCTGTGGACCCAGCCAGTTTTGTGATAGTTTTGGTCTGCTGTGTATGAGGGTCTTGGTAGATCTGTTCTGAGCTTTTGTTTTATTAAAAAAAAAAAAAAAAAAATACAGGGAAAGCAAAGCTGTAAGAAAATTAAAAGGCAGGAGCATACCATGATCTCCTAGAGCTATCAGAAAACAATAAGAGCTGAGGCATGAATATGTAGAAGAATTGAAGAATTTACTGAAAATGTAATAACTTTTATCATGTCATCTTAATCTTGGCGCCATATTGCATACTCCTTAACTCTTTGTCTACCTGCGGACTGTAGGTTAATGTTCCAACCTATTTCATGCTTATTTTTCTTCGTTTTTAGGGTGTTGTCTGAGAATCGTCTTGACTCCAGAGGCCTGTAGATGGCAATCTTGCGCTGCATTGGAGAAGCAATTCCCAACATCGTGCACAGCTCCTGGTAGGCATGGGTGCGCTGGGGGGAAGGGACAGGGGACAGCAGCAGCAGAATTGAGATCCACCGACCCCCCCGTTCTGTTCTTCAGTCTTGGAGATTTGTTTCCTTCAGAATATTTCCTCACAGTCCCTTAATCCTCAGGACAGTGCAACAATTAGCTTGTAAGGAAGGAAGGCAGTAGCTGTGCAGCAGTTAAGCAGTTAGAGCAGTGAATCTTCCTTAGTGAGCCCAAGAAAGTGAAGCTGCAGCAGTGATGCACTGTTCCCGTCTGAGCACCCAGATCCCCCTCCAGTAGCTCTGCAGGGCTGAGCAGAGTCTCAACTTTCTATCATCATGGAGCATGGCTCTGAAGTTCAAGAAGTTTGGAAACTAGTTTGACATAATACAACCAACTTCTGTAAAAACAGTTCTGCCAAGTACAGAAATAGATCTATTGAAGGATGATTGAGGATGAAGTGGGCCATGTCAGTTCTTGGCTTTCATGATTATTCATCTTACAACCTTTATTGGTAGCACTTAAAATAGAAAAGGTCCAGAGTTTAGAGTATATTTTAGAAAATGTAGTGTATTTTTTGGATGAAGCTGAGAGAAGTGAAACTTTGGGTGACCAGCTTTTAAGGGCAGCTGCCAAGGAGAAGGAAGACTGAAGTGACATTTAAGCATTGTATGCACAAATTATTTTCTGCTTATATAATTTTATAATAGATTTTTGCTGGCTGTTCTGAACCACTGAATTTATCTAAGTAATTTCCCTTTTTGATATTAAGGGGTTACGCTAGTATTAAAATCCTAGAAACTGATTGCTGAAGTCTGAAGACTTCATTGAATCTCAGACATGTTATTTGAGGATGATTTCTCTCACACAGTCATTCAGGGATGGGGAAGGGGTTTCCCTCAAGAACCCCCAAAGCCCATCTTCTAAATTTAGTGCTCTAGAAGCACATTTGTTTTGTGCTGCATATTTCATTAGAATCCTCAGAGATGCACCAGCACAAGTGGGGAGAGAAACCCCAAGACTGGAAACTGCAGAACAGTAACTCCATTCTGCTCAGTACAGGGAGTGCAATTTATGTGACCCAAGGGAAATGGGTGGGTTCAGAGCTCAGGTTAAGGAAAAAAAAGAGTTCTGTCTTGATGTAAATCATACAGTAAATTAACATCAGCCATGCTATCTTAACACTTTTTCATTAAGAGAATTTAAAATCCAAATGACATAAGCAGGAGGTGAACTTCATTTTCAGATAAAATGCATGTGTAATTCTGTGGTTACATCACTAATCTGATCATTTGCAAAATTAATCTTTAGTTGAGCTGGGTATGTTAAGTAAAGGGAATCTGATAGTATGGACCTGCAGTGGTTTAATCCAATTGGAATTGTGTGTGGCTGTAGGTCCGCTCTCCCTGCCAAATGTTCTTATTAGCTTTGATGTGTGTATGACCTGAGGGTCAGGTGGCTGAGCTGATCTAGATCAAGACTTTCATTTTTTTCATTAGTTTCATTAGTGGTTAGTTTTCAGCTGATCAGCTCCTTGAGCTGCTTAATGCTCAGTCACACTCCAGTCACTTCCAGTGAGAGTTTTGATAAATTGACTGTTATGGAAATCCACCCTACTGTTTCCCCTCATGCATTAGAGCTACATCAAGGATAACCTATTCACTTTGGTTTAAACTTGCAGTTAACCTCCTTGAATGTGAGTACAAAAGGCACTGATGCCATAACAAGATCAGCAGTGTACTGAATTCTCAGTAAGGTTGGCTCTCTAGAAAATGAAGAAGGAAAGCTGTATGATGCAGTATCATTGTTTAGAATTCCCTTCAGGCTGACATTACTTACTACTTTTTTTTTTTCTCAACTAGCCACAGATCCAGATTTAACCCTTATCTAGTTTTTAATGAAAGTTAGACAGAAGCTCTCGACATGAGAAATCCAACCCGGTTATCAAGCTCCAAGGGAGACAAAGGCAGGAGGCTTTTCTTACCCTAAGACGGACTGAAGTACTGCTGACTGAAAGCTTCTTTGGAAGCCATACAATGAATCATTCCAATGCGTACCTCAATTGAAGGGAAAAATATCTAACAAATCTAACTAGGCAATTTTTCATTAAAGTGTTAGTGAAGCTTGACGTTCTTAGTCTCGTTACTTCTACAACAGAAGTTCTGCTTCTGGCTTAAAGTACCTTTTAAAGGAGAGCTCAACAGCCAATTCCAAATAAATGTACTAGGAAATTTGCTTTTTTTAGAAACCCAAATCTGCAGTCATCTTTTGTGTGATTTTTTTTTTCCTCCTGTTAAGAAATGAGCAAAAGAAAATACTGATTTGGACAGTTAGGCTCTACCTTGTGTGCTAAAGCACTCAGTTTGGTATGCTATACAACTTAAAGCTATAACAATTCTTAACTGAGTATTACGTACTAGCTGTGCTTTAATGAATAATCATTTTTTGCCCTTATGGACTAGATCTGAGCCCTGAGAGGACCATACAAAAGTGCTTTCACCCGAAACTTAGGTCTGAGTTGTGTTTCAGACCTGAGAGCTATTTAACTGTTAGAGTTAACTATGATGGTGTATTCCCAGAAAAAAAAAAAAAAAAAAAAGAAGGGGGAGGTAGAAGCTTGAACTGAACTTAAACTCAGAAGAACTGATTTGAGTTGTGCTTACTTGTTGATTGCTCAGACCATTAAGTTATTATTGAAGGGGATTCCAGGGGCTGGATTTCACTGCCAGCTGCAGTCATTGCATTTCAATGACAGTGAATTCTGCAGTGTTTGAGTGGGACATTCAAGCATCTTTATGTGGTTGAGGTCCTGAAGACAATTTGGCAGAGATTCTCTCACTCAAATCCTAACTATGTATCACTAATAACTTCACTCTGGGGCAGTCTTGGGCATCTGAGAGTGATACAGAAGCACTAATCAGTTTAGTTGCCCTCTTATCAGAGGAAGTAAGTCCTTTGTTAGATCTGGTCATAGGTATCTTATGACAGGGCGTGTATAGTAGAAAACAGGAGGGAATGGAAAAAAAAAAAAGGCTGTTGTAAAGCACTGGTGGAAATGTGGATTATCAGTTACCTTACATATACTGAATAGCTTTTACACTCATCATCTTTGCAGATCAAGGGCTGTAACTATGCTTGCCTTGTTGGAGAGTTGCTACATTATTTTCTTCTATGAAAAAACAGGTTTCTGTGTTTGTGGACTGCAGGGTGATTTCCTGTGCTTGGGTGCTGTTAGAGCATCGTTATTTTCTTCTGCATGCAGTAGGCTAGAATACAGAGATTGCTGCTTTCAGAACAAAAGCTTTGATTTATTGCTCAACAACAGCTACTTACAAATGAAACCACCAACATTACATGAAAGCAAGTAGTTAAAAAACTCTGAGCTGAGGAAGCAATGTACCTGCAAACCTTACTGACCTGGCATCCACTGATAAAGATCTGCACTAGTCTTTTTTCTTTTTAATAAAGCCAAACTTGTGGCTGAAAGAAGCGAGGAGGCTATTTGCTCTCCTCATTCTCTCATGGAGAGAAGGTGGGTATAACTTCCCTTGCTCTTGGAAGCATGAGCCTTCTTGCAGTCACCTGAAGTGGCTCTGGATTAAAAGGGCAAATGAGCTGCAGACTGTCTTGTGCAATAGGGAGCAGAAAGCCAACTGACAGCTGTTGGGGGGAGTCATCATGGCTGCTGAGGAAGGGGAGTTAGTGCACAAACAGGTGGTCCTGCTTCTGTTTAAAGCAGTTCAGAAACTTCGGCAGCCATGGAAAAAACATGTTGGAGCAATATTCTATTTCCAGTTAATGTTATTTGGTATGTTTGTGCTTAAAACAGAATGGCTTGTAATTAGATATCAGGCTCTTTATATGAGGGAGTGAAACAGGAGCTGTAGTGACCAGTTATTACAAACTGTTATGGTTCATGTATGCAATTTGTTGATTCTTATGAAATACTTGGTAAGGCTCTTGACTCTTTGGGTCACAAAAATAAAATTACTTCTTAAAGTGAATTTTATTCACTTAAATTTTTACATTTATTCATTAAATTATTCACATTTATTCATTTAAGTGAATTTTGAATGGCTTTTTTTTAATTTTAAAATTATTATTTTTTAAAATAATGATGCTGGAAAAACAGTGGTATTGCTTCAAGTTGCTACCAGATTTTTCAGAGATGTTGCCTTAGATGTGGGAACTTTTTCCTACTGGAGCTGGCCAAGCAGTTAACTGTTTACTAATGTGACTTACTTGGTGCATTATCTATGCAGGCACTACTCCTCCAACAGAGATTCTGGCAGAACCTGCTTTTGCTTTGTTGGAATTGCTAAATGCTTCAGCTATTTCTACTTAATGAGTGGTTGTATGTTCTGTTTAGCCTGAATTTAAGATGTGTTATACCATGTGCATAAGTTTCACCAGATGTGTGATTGATTTTTGGATTGGTCACTTCTGATGAAAATGATCCACTCTTTCTGGCATAACAGTAAGACTGTTTGCTTTTGGACTGTGCTCTAATCTGACCTATTGCCAGAAGGCTATCACTTCTGTCTTGTGAAGATGTTGACAGTTTGGGAATTCATACCTATTAATCATTTTTTAAATCTCACGTGACAGCCTAGTTTATTTCATACAGTCAGGAGAAGCTCCTGCAGAATTCTCTAAATTGTTTTAATTCTGCATGGTTATCTTTTCATGCAGCGTGAAATGTAATGGACTGGAGTTGTGTTGCTTTGGCTGCTAGAGAATAGTGAAAATGCTAGAAAGAACTAAAACTTTGTGGGAGGCTTTGCTGCAGAAGTTTCTAATATTTTGTGGAAAATAAAATATCAGTTCCTATATTCCCTTTGTGATTTTTAGCTCCTTTAAAGTTCATTATTTTTAGATGTTTCTATGAAACCGTTTATAATGTCTGCTGTTTTATTCTTGTTCCTCTGCCTTCCCTACCTGGATTTTGCCTAGTCTACTAATGATGTTTTAAGTGAAGTGTAATCATGTGAATATAGCTGTCACTACAAGCATTAAAAAAACCCTTAAGGTAAGAAAATGAGAAAGCTTGAACTGAAGTTCACAGGTACTCGTGCCTCAGTTGAGTAAAAGGGGGAAAAACAGGAGACGGTGGGAGAGAAGGTTGGGCTTGCAGCAAGGCTATTTATAGGACAAGGAGCGGCTGAGGGAGCTGGGTTTGTTCAGCCTGGAGAAGAGGAGGCTCAGGGGCGACCTTATTGCTCTCTATAGGTACCTCGAGGGAGGCTGTAGCGAGGTGGGGGTTGGTCTGTTCTCCCACGTGCCTGGTGACAGGACGAGGGGGAATGGGCTTAAGTTGTGTCAGGGGAGTTTTAGGTTGGATCTTAGGAAGAACTTCTTCACTGAAAGGGTTGTGAGGCATTGGAACAGGCTGCCCAGGGAAGTGGTGGAGTCACCATCCCTGGAAGTCTTCAAAAGACGTTTAGATGTAGAGCTTAGGGAAATGGTTTAGTGGGGACTGCTAGCGTTAGGTCAGAGGTTGGACTCGATGATCTTGAGGTCTCTTCCAACCTAGAAATTCTGTGATTCTGTAACGTGAAGAATTTTTACCTTATGAGCTCTGTGTCACCATGGGCAAATTTCTGGGCTGAAGGTGTACGTTTGCTCAGAATTATGTGCTGAGGTTATCAAACTGAAGTTCTTTTGTATGATTACGTAATTGTGGATGCTTTTATCTTCATGGCATGGGAGGAATGCCGTTTTTTGAGCTCTCCTAAAGAAAGCTCTCTAACTCAAAATGCTTTACCCTGGCAGTGCCCTTCCTTGAGTTTCTACTGTGTTTTAGTTGCACCTTTTGTCAGATGCCTAATGTTTGTTTAAAGGTGCTGGAAGGCACCCTAAGACCTCTTATAAGTAGAAGGATTTATGGGATGGATGATCTGGGCACTTCTTGTTATAATTCTTATTTGGGTTTTGTTACTGAGTCTGTAAAAATAGTGTTTTTAACAGCAGATTATTGGAGGGTTCAAATTATTGATACTAGTTGAGGGAAAGAAAGCAACATTCTTTCCTTCTGTTTCCAGGGCACTAGAATATTATCTGCCATGCATGATCTTTCATGCTTTTTTTTTTTTTTTTTTTTTTTTTTTGTAGGCTGTATGCAATAGGTAGATTTAAGAAATGTAGAGAACTTCTGGGGAAAGTAAGACAGGGAACATCTTTTGAGAACCTTGAGCAAAAGAGAGGGCCAGTGAGAAGCTTTTTAATTGCTGAACATTATAAACATCTTTTTCATGTCTAAAACACAATGTAGGTGAGCTTGATTAGCACTCTTAATTAACTTTAGGTCTATTAACTTTGTAATCGGTCAGATGGAAGCTAAAGATCTCTTTTCCCCAATAGGCTTTTGTTTCTCTTAATAATGTATAGAAAATAGTGTTTGCTGTTTTCCTTAATAGTTTTTTCTTCATAAATTCTCAAAACGAGTTCATGTTGGGTTGCAGTTAACTGCCCAGCAGTCCCCTGACCAGGTCATGAACACAGCAGGCTCTTGGTGATCCATCAGACTGTTGGTCTCTTTCCTGGAAGTGCCTGGGCAAAGCAAGCAGAGATACTTCATGTTCGGATGAAAACATTTTGGCACAGCTGTGCAGATGGGAACAAGTCCAGCCTGAGGAGCTTTTTTTCATAGAAAATATATTTTTTTCCTAAAAATTAATATTTTTTTCATAGAAAAATTATTATAAGGAAGAAAAAAAAACAAACAAAATCAGTGACACTGCATTGGATTTGGGCCTGAGTAACAGGAGACTGAATGCCTGCAACTCTCCAACTGTCTGAAAGCAGGCAATGCCAAGCTCCTTGTGGCCTGCTGACACAAGAAGGTTGTGTGGCTTTTGTACTTTTTACTTTGACAGCTAAGGGAGGATAATTTAGAATTGGAAGGACCTGCTGGAGCTACACTTGTACCTGGCTTCTTCAACAATCCTCTTCCTCCCCCTGCCTTTGTTTTTGGTTGCCCTATAATGCACTTTATATAATTGTTCTCAAAATCTGTTGATGGTAGAAAGATTGTATAAAGCCAACAAGTGATTATTTTTCCATTCATTTATTTGTAGGTGGTAGAGAAATGCTAATTGGATAAGTTCCAATTAACAGGAATGCAAACTTGAAATAGGATTTCTAGTAGTCTAACCCACTTTAATGATAGGCTTTAAAATCCCAGTGTGTGTTTCTGGAGTACCCCTGGGAGAAAGCACAGCACGGTGATCTACCTTGAATTACTAATTTTGAGGAGTAGGAGGTGGGGATTGGAAGGGTGCAGTGAGAGAAAGGTAAAAATATTTCCTCTTCAGTATTTAAATATATTAGTCTGTATTGGTACTACAGCTGCAGTAATGGCATGTGGCATAGCAGCACTAGTTTGACAAAAACCTGTTACATTAGGACGTTTCACTTTCTAGCACCAATATGCAAAAGACCTATTAGATGGAGTTTGTTCATTCCAGGAGGTTAGCTAGGACCAGCCAGCACCCCGGGAACTTGAGTTACTGGCTGCACTAGGTTTTTGTAGGTTTCAAAATGCAGCTCCCAGTGCACTGCCAGGTTGGGGCAGTCTGTGACCTGAGACGGTGGAGTGGGACAGGCTTCTGCCCTGCCTCCTCTTACTACATCAGTCTGTCTCTTCAGCAGATTTTATGCCCGGGCTGTTTATAGGCAGTCCCACATCAAGAATCAGATAGACCTCATGCCTATGCTTCCCAGTGTGGAGGTGTCACTCCTCCTCCTACAGTCAGGTAGCTGCAACATTGTCTGCTTGATCCTGAGAGCTAATGATGAATGAAACTAGTCTCATCTTGATAATGTCAGAGCCTTTTTTTTTTTTTTTTTTTTTTTTTCCCCTGAGGAAAGATACAATTGGCTGAAGGAACTTGACAAGTCCAAATGAAGTTTTTAGTTTGGGGCTTAATTAATAGAGGCCAAGTACATTGATATCAGGGTCAAATAGTTGTGTATGCACACAGAAAGAATAGGGTCGACTCTCCTTTTGGATCACTATAGGGTGAATCTGGTCAATCAGTGACAATCTCTAAAAAAGACAGTAAGCATATTAACTGATATGTGATGTGATCTCTGGTATTTAATAGCAGCTTTTCCCCAAACCTCAGTTCTTGAAGTGAGATGACAGGTAAAACAATCGTTTTAAGTTGCTTTGAAAAAAAAAATCATCACTGACAACATTGCTGGTCAGGCATCGTAGACAAGTTATAGTACAAATGGTCTACATAAGAAAGTGATTTATTTATTTATTTTTTCCCTTTGCAATTCCTCAGAGTACTCTGAGGAAGTTTTTACGTCTGGTAGCTGGCCCCTGGATGCATTTCAGGGTAACCTTCAGGGCTGAACTGTTTTCCTGTATGAACAGGGGAAAGAAGCTTTTGATGACAGTGCATCCCATTATGCTGTTAGTAGGACTGTCACAACAATGACAGTTAAGATATCAGATTATCAATTTCATGGCTGCCAAGCCAGTTGTGAACCCTGATTTACACAGACCCTGTATCATGTGAAACACTGTGCCAAGGGTGGTCTTGAGGGGCAGGGGATATTTCCATGCTTCGTGTTGCCTGAGGGAGTAGAGCTCTGCCATAAAGGCAATTTTGTGGCTTTGTTCTGTGGAAGGTTGGAACTTTTCTGAGAACTTTGGGGTAGGGAAGGGGAGTGACTCTTATGGACGTACTTCCTTCCATAGTTCAAGGTTTCCAACTGTTCCAAGATGGAAATATGTATTTTTTCTCACTTTCTCAGCCCTTCTCTCCAAGTAGCATTATTTACATCAAGTAAAAGAAGTGTAGTGAAAACATCAGAGAAGAGAGACTGTGTGTATGTGTTCAGTTATAGAAGTTGACTGCGGTGTGGGAGTTTTACTTTCAGTCCCTTGTTAATCAGAACAGGGACTGAATAGGACATAGTCCCCTTGGTATGGATGAGCCATTCTGATTTCACTTGAAATCTAACCCTTGGATTTTTCTTTTTACATTCCCTGCCCACTTTCCCCCCTCCCCACCTTCTTTTCCCAATCCAATTATGACTTAGAAGGTGTTTGCTTGATTTTCAGCTATTTTTCTCTCAGGAAACTACTGACCAACTGATCGAAAAATGGGGGTAGGACTCAAAGATGGCTTACCTTTGGTTCTAAGCTTCTTCTTTCAAAGCAACAGATTCTTGTTGATAGTGATCATTCACCTCAGGCATTTGGGCACACACTTGTTGATTAGGTCCAAGTCTCTCACCCTGTAGCACCGCAGTTTTCATAATGTTATTCCTGTCCCCTTTGACATCATCAAGGGCTATATGTGTGGACTAGGTATAGCTTACAGACCTTTGTTTCTAAGAAATCACTGTGATGCAAAAGTAAATAGTGCTGAATGCGAGGGCACTATGTAAATAAGCATTGGAGGTTGTTTGAATATGCGTGGAGACACTGCCATATGAAAAAGAATAGAGATAAGCTCTGCAAAACATTAAGGTTACAGCAATTCAGTTGTATTTAAAAAAAAATCAAGGAAGTATGGGCATAACGGATACAATAATATGGTGCAATGGCTTTGTTGAATTTACACGTTTTTGGTTGTACAGCTACTGTAGCGAAGTTTATCTAGATTATTTCATCAGGGAAAATAATTCATTCTGTTTTAATGTAACTGTAAGTCATGTTAGATAGACATGAAACAGAGTTACTAAACAATGGCAAAATATGTAAATCAATTCAGTTTACTAAGTGGGGAATATTCCTTGGTGTTCCAATTCTGGTTGTAACCTCCTACAGCTCTGATAATCTCTGTTAATGTGATGTTTATATTAGACTAGCTATCAGTTAATGTATCTTTGCATTGAAGAGAAATCCTTCTCACGTACGTATAGTCAGTCATATGTGCTCATCTGAGTCAGCCCTGACTACTAAATCAGTAGTCTGACTGAGGAGCTTCAGGACATGCTACAGAAGATTTCCCACAAATGTCTTGGACAATGGAATCTTTGAAGGAGCTCTTAATAATAGTAAAATGAAAAAAAAAAAAAAGTGAGCTGTGCTTGCAGTCAATGAGGGATGGAGAGGTAGGTTTGTAATGAGCTGTCTTGTAATTATCCAGCAGATAACTTTGTCTTTAATTCAATATCTGAGAGAATCACTTCTCTAAGTATAGTGCACATACTATTTGTATAAAGCTAATACATAAGGGAGAATGTTGCAAGTCCAAAATAATCCAGGTTTTTGATAACATTGTGAGTTAGTACTGTAAACTTAATGACTTGTGTAAGAATCAAGAAATAGCTCAAAGTAGCTAAAACTTGATAAATATCATTGTTTTTTTCTACTGTTACACCTGATTCTGTTTGGACATTTTTCCATTTGGAAGAGATGGTGCTAGAAGTTTGTGGAATCATCAAACATTCATTTTGAAATTTCAAGAGAATTTTTGCATGAAATCACTGGCTTACATCTCTTGATTTGTATTAAACCGGGAAAGCGAGCCATTGCTGTGAATTGCAGCATTGGTGCACCTAAAGGCTCACGGTCCTTTATCTTTTCTGTAAGGAGAGACTGACCGCTTTGGACCCTATTTTTCTTTAACTAAATAAAATGTTAAATGTGTGTTTTTTTCCAATGGGAGCAGGTTGTTTCTTAGCTCAACTGATTGATACGTTATTTTTCTGCCCCCTTTTTTTTTTTTTTTTTTTTTTGGGGGGGGGGGAGAGGAGGGAAGAAGCAGGATTTGTTCAAAGGTCAGGTGTCCTTTAGGTTGTCTTTTTAGCTAATGGATGTCTGAGTTTGCAAATTAAATCCCATATCTTATAAAGCTAAATATAGAGGTGGGGCAGAACAGCTAATTTTGGATGCTGTGTTGTTTTTTCCTCTAACATGAGCTATGATGTAATAGTGTGATTGAGATTAAGAGTAGTTTGTGGCCATTTGAAATGCGTTTCTCCTTTAAAACTTGGACTGCAAGAGCAGCCCTTTATTTTTCCCTTCTGGGAGATTAAAGGACTCTTTAAAAAGGCTTTAGCTTTGATTTTTAAATGTGGCTTTTCTCGTTTTGCTGAAAAAAAATCAGGATTGAAGATCCAATCAGTCTGAAAAAAATTACTTTTTACTCTTGCATGGAATTATTTCGTATTATCTGTTCCTTCACCTACCATTTTGAAAAATGCTAATTTACCACGATGTGGAAATGACATTGGTAATTCAGCTGCTCACTGACTAACTGTTGCTGAGGCATTCTTTCTTTTTCTTGTCAGAAGAGGGTCTACTAAAAGACAAAAAGATTAAAATTAATTATCAAGAAAATAGGTTTCAGACATCACTGGCTAGAGGTAAATGTGGCTTTCAGGAGGCAAGAAAGTTAAGTGTAAAGGGCACCTCTTGTCTTGTGGCGTTCATTTACTTCATGATGGCAGCTTTGCATATATGCTACTGGTACCCTGTGAATCTTCTGAACAACACTGGCTTGCTTCCTTTTGATAAATATAGTTATCCTTATCTGTTTGTTTTGTTTTGTTTTGTTTGTTTGTTTGTTTTTCTTCTCCTCTATTTCAAAATTAGTTAGATCTGCTGGATGCAGTCTCTCCCTTTTCTTGATCAGCATCATAGTACTGTGGATGATGATCCCTTTCTGGGATGAGTTTGATATCATATATGGAAGTTGTGTAGTCCCTCTACTTCCCCTGATATGCAAGACTTGTCCGTCTTCCAAACCTCATATATCACAAATAAACCATGATAGAAGATGCCTCTATGAACTTTCAGGGTTTATGACCCATGGGAAAAACAGACTCGGGTAAACCTCTGGCAAACTAGCTTGAACAATTTACAACATACTGCACCTCACAGTAGTATTCTATATCTATATCTGCTTTCCTTATTACCCAGAGGGTATGCTCACTTTGGGACCTATTCTCTAATAGCTCTCCCCTTTAGGTGTTACACCTGAAAATTTGTGATTTCACCTTTTAGGTGGGCTTTCTGCTGTGGATAATTTGGCTGCTGTATCATTTTAGGATCTGAGAAAACAATCTCATGACCTGATCTTATGATTTTTGGTGACATATACTGAATGGCTTTTTTCTGACTATGTTTGCAGTAAATGGCTGAAATGTTTTCGCTTCAGTTTTATAAAACATAATAGATATATAAGCATGCTGTGAAAATACCTTCATAGTGAGCAGAGAGAAATCAACTGATCTAAAGGTTTCCTTCTGCACATCGAGAGTCTCACTGACCACATAAATGAAAGGGAGAAGTCACGAGAAAATGAATGGGCTGTTGTAACTGTCTGTCTTCTCTATGGATATAGCTCCAGGAACAAGGTTCAGATTTTGATTTCAGCAGCAGTTTAATTCTATATAAGCATTCAGTGTTAAGAAAAGTGTGATATCCAAATAATTACCTATAAGATGCCTTCTGGGGCTATGGGCATTAGTAAGGGTCTTAATTTCTAGGTTCTCTAGGCAGGAATCTTACAAGGCTGTTGATGGGTTGCCCTGCTATGTACTGTTATGTAGATGGTGATGATATGGATACCACATAGGCTTGGAGTCAGAGAAGAGATTTTTGGCTGATTACGAAATGCTGGTGATAGCCAGGAATTGTTAGAGGATGTTGAAGAGAAGAGGAATGAAAGTGCTAATTTTCTCCTGCAGATAATCCGTGTTAGAGGGGAACTTAATCAAAGTGTCATTACTTTAATGAAATTCTCATATAAAATGCAGGGCGCTTGATATAATTTATCTAAATTAATTACTTTGCTTCTAAAAGGAAGTTGTATGACAAATTATTTGTTCTGCCTATTCATCCATTCTTTATCAGACCTTTTCCTACCCTGATGCAACATAAGGAGCAGAAACAGCCTTTTCATGGTGCTGAGTAGATTAATTTACATTGATCCCAGGCTAATAGATGAGTTATTCACCCAAGACAGCACTCAATATTTTTAATAACAATATTTTCTGTGCTGAAATTAATGATCATTTTCCAAGTAAGCAAAACATAAAGTATTTGTTTATTTAATTATTTAGATTTTAGACTCCAGAACTATTGTCAGTCAAAAAACAAAAGGAATTTTGTGTGCATAACAAATGCACATAAATCTCAGGTAACATTTTGCACTCGGGTTATGAACAAGAAACTCTTAAGGGTTCGGGTTATAAATTTCATTTAATTGCATTGCAAATTTATTTATATATAAAAAAAAAAGATGTATTAGAAGAACAGCATCTGCATACAGTTAGAGTAAATGAAAACAAAAGCCACAGTGACTGGATGAATCAGCCTGAATCACAGAATCACACAGAATCACAGAATTTCTAGGTTGGAAGAGACCTCAAGGTCATCGAGTCCAACCTCTGACCTAACGCTAACAGTCCCCACTAAACCATTTCCCTAAGCTCTACATCTAAACGTCTTTTAAAGACCTCCAGGGATGGTGACTCCACCACTTCCCTGGGCAGCCTGTTCCAGTGCCTCACAACCCTTTCAGTAAAGAAGTTCTTCCTAACATCTAACCTAAAACTCCCCTGGCTCAACTTAAGCCCATTCCCCCTCGTCCTGTCACCAGGCACGTGGGAGAACAGACCAACCCCCACCTCGCTACAGCCTCCCTTGAGGTACCCATAGAGAGCGATAAGGTCGCCCCTGAGCCTCCTCTTCTCCAGGCTGAACAAGCCCAGCTCCCTCAGCCGCTCCTCGTAGGACTTGTTCTCCAGGCCCCTCACCAGCTTCGTCACCCTTCTCTGCACCCGCTCAAGCACCTCCATGTCCTTCTTGTAGCGAGGGGCCCAAAACTGAACACAGTACTCGAGGTGGGGCCTCACCAGAGCTGAGTACAGGGGGACGATCACCTCCCTAGCCCTGCTGGTCACACCGTTCCTGATACAAGCCAGGATGCCGTTGGCCTTCTTGGCCACCTGAGCACACTGCTGGCTCATATTCAGCCGACTATCCACCATCACTCCCAGGTCCTTCTCTGCCTGGCAGCTCTCCAACCATTCCTCTCCCAGCCTGTAGCTCTGCTTGGGGTTGTTGCGCCCCAGGTGCAGGACCCGGCACTTGGCCTTGTTGAACTTCATGCAGTTGACCTCAGCCCATCGGTGCAGCCTATCCAGATCCTCCTGCAGAGCTTTCCTACCCTCAAGCAGATCGACACACGCACCTAACTTGGTGTCATCTGCGAACTTACTGAGGGTGCACTCGATCCCCTCATCCAGATCAGTGATGAAGATATTAAAGAGGACCGGCCCCAGCACCGAGCCCTGGGGGACGCCACTAGTGACTGGCCTCCAACTGGACTTGGCTCCATTCACCACGACTCTTTGTGCCCGGCTATCCAGCCAGTTTCTAACCCAACGAAGCATGCGCCAGTCCAAGCCAAGAGCAGCCAGTTTCTTGAGGAGAATGCTGTGGGAAACAGTGTCAAAAGCCTTGCTGAAGTCAAGGTAGACCACATCCACAGCCTTTCCCTCATCCACCCAGCGCGTCACTTTGTCATAGAAGGAGATCAGGTTCGTCAGGCATGACCTGCCTTTCATAAACCCATGCTGACTGGGCCTGATCGCCTGCTTCCCCTGCAAGTGCTGCGTGATGACTCTCAGGAGGATCTGCTCCATGAGCTTCCCTGGCACTGAGGTCAAACTGACAGGCCTGTAGTTTCCCGGGTCTGCCCTCCGGCCCTTCTTGTAGATGGGCGTCACGTTTGCTAGCCGCCAGTCGATTGGGACCTCCCCCAGTAGCCAGGACTGCTGATAAATGATGGACAGTGGCTTGGCCAGCTCCTCTGCCAGTTCCCTCAGTACCCTTGGGTGGATCCCATCCGGCCCCATCGACTTGTGCACATCTAAGTGCCGTAGCAGGTCACCAACCAGTTCTTCATGGATAATGAGGGCCACATCCTGCTCCCCATCCCCTTCCACCAGCTCTGGGTACTGAGTATCCAGAGAACATCCGGTATTGCCGCTAAAGACTGAGGCGAAGAAGGCATTGAGCACCTCCGCCTTTTCCTCATCTCTTGTAACTAAGTTTCCCCCCGCATCCAGTAAAGGATGGAGATTCTCCTTAGTCCTCCTTTTTGTGTTGATGTATTTATAGAAACGTTTTTTGTTATCTTTAACGGCAGTAGCCAGATTGAGCTCCAGATGAGCTTTGGCCTTCCTAATTTTGTCCCTGCACAGCCTCGCTACTTCTTTAAAGTCCTCCTTAGTGGCCTGCCCACTTTTCCAAAGCTTATAAACCCTCTTTTTCCTCCTAAGATCAAGCCACAATTCTCTGTTGAGCCAGGCCGGTCTTCTTCCCCGCCAGCTCGTCTTTGGGCACGTGGGGACAGACGGTTCCTGCGCCATTAAGACTTCCCTCTTGAAGAGCGCCCAGCCTTCCTGGACCCCTCTGCCCTTCAGAACCGCCTCCCAAGGGACTCCACCAACCAGTGTCCTGAGCATCTCAAAGTCAGCCCTCCGAAAGTCCAGTACAGCGGTTTTACTGGTCCCCTTCCTGGCCTCGCCAAGAATAGTGAACTCCACCATTGCGTGGTCACTCTGCCCGAGGCAGCTCCCAACGATCACGTCCTCCACCAGTCCTTCTCTGTTTGTGAAGAGAAGGTCTAGCGGGGCACCTCCCCTGGTAGGCTCACTAACCAGCTGCGTCAGGAAGCTATCTTCCACACTCTCCAGAAACCTCCTAGGCTGCTTTCTCAGGGCTGTGTTGTGCTTCCAGGATATGTCAGGGAAGTTGAAGTCCCCCACAAGTACAAGAGCTGATGATTTTGCAACCTCTGTCAGCTGCCTGTAGAATTCCTCATCCGTCTCCTCATCCTGGTTCGGCGGTCTATAGCAGACCCCGACCAGGACACTAGCCTTGTTGTCCCTGCCGATCCTAACCCAAAGGGACTCGACCTTGTCATTCCCAACCTCGAGTTCTACAACCTCGAAAGACTCTCTAATATAGAGAGCCACACCACCACCCCTTCTATGCTGCCTGTCCCTTCTATAGAGCTTATAGCCAGGCATTGCAGCACTCCAGTCATGAGACTGGTCCCACCACGTCTCCGTGATGGCAACCAAGTCGTAGCCTGCCTGCTGCACGATGGCTTCCAGCTCCTCCTGTTTGTTACCCATGCTGCGTGCATTGGTGTAGATGCACTT
This sequence comes from Aythya marila, assembly GCF_965140915.1. Taxonomy (NCBI): domain Eukaryota; kingdom Metazoa; phylum Chordata; class Aves; order Anseriformes; family Anatidae; genus Aythya; species Aythya marila. The sequence goes on along the minus strand of NC_139055.1, from coordinate 2,341,738 downwards.
CAGCTGGGCCATTGCCTTATCCTCCGGCCTTGCCATTGTTCCCCCTGGCACAGCCCCAACAATCCTAGCCTCAGCCCCATCCCCCTTCCTACCTAGTTTAAAGCCCTCTCAATGAGCCCTGCCAGCTCCTGGCCCAGGATCCTTTTTCCCCTAAAAGATAGGGACCCGTCTGCGGCCATCAGGCCAGGTGCTGAGTAAAGTGCCCCATGATCAAAAAACCCAACATTTCTGCGTTGGCACCAGTCCCGGAGCCACGTGTTTAACAGGTGGGCTTTCCGTGTCCTCTCTGAACCCCTCCCTGCCACCGTAGGGATGGACGAAAACACCACCTGCACTCCCGCTCCAACCACTAACCAACCCAGTCCCCTAAAGTCCCTTTTGATAGCCTTGAGGCTTCTCTCTTCGATGTTATCACTGCCCGCCTGGACTATCAAAAGGGGGTAATAGTCAGAGGGGCGTACCAGGTTAGGAAGCTTCCTGGCAACGTCCCTGACCCTGGCCCCAGGGAGACAGCAGACTTCCCTACGGGTAGGGTCAGGCCGACAAATAGGGCCCTCTGTTCCCCTAAGAATCGAGTCACCAACAACAATAACCCTCCTGTCTTTCTTGGTGGAGGCAGTCCTGAGGCGCGGAGTCGACCTCCTCGCCCCAGGCATCCTCCTGGGAACATTTGCTACCTCTTCCTCACACACCGGCCTCTCAATCTCTAGGGCCTCAAACCTGTTGTGTAAGGGCACCTGGGAAGGTGGGGCCGGAAGGGGAGAGCATCGCCTGCGATGTCGAGCAGGGACCTGTTTCCATTCCTCCTCAGCTCCCAGATCCCCTCCCTCTGCCCGACAGGGACAGCGCGGGGGGTCCGCCCCCATTTGAGGAGTCTCACCTCGGCACCTCCCTTTGAGGCCCTGCAGGGAGTTACTCCAGAAGTCTATCTCCCGCTCACACTCCCTGATGGCCCTCAACCTCTCCACCTCCTCCTTGAGCTCTGCCACCATGCGGACCAGGTCATCCACCTGCTCGCACCTCACACACGCAGTTTCTCTGCCTCCCGCCGATGGCAGCAACAGGCTCAGACACTCCTTGCATCCGGTGACCTGAACTGCGGCATTTTTTAACGGGTAGTCGGTCTGCCTGTGTACCGACTTTCTGGAGTGCACGCCGTGCCTGGTGGCGACCATTATCGCCTAGTTACGGCTGTTGTTAACGAGGTGTTGTTTGTGTGTCGGGGGAGCGCTCTGCCCTGCCTGCGCGCCCTGCCTCCGCGAACTGCCGCGCCACTCCCTTCTGACGCGCCACGCCCTGTTTGCCCGCCCTGTTCGCCGCGCTCCTGGTCGCTCGCGCTCCCTAGGGCTGCTTTTGAACGGCTGGGGAGGGGGCGCTGCTGGCTCCGTCTTCGCCTCGTCAGCCTCCCTCACGAGGGCTGCCGGGTCCTGGCGGCTCCCTCAAGTAGGCTCGATGCCGGAAAAAATTAGCCCTGCCTGGCCCGATCCCCCGCTCCGCTGCAGAACGCGTCTGCCCCGGAGCCGATCGCCTGAATGATCGCCTAAATGAAGTTATTTCCATGTTGGTCAAGATGTATGAATGCTGAGTAGAAGCTGTATTTTAAACTTTACTACATACAAACCTGTTTTAAAGAAGTTGTGAGACATCACCTGAAGGACAGGTGAGCGGCTGGGCATTAATCATGGAAGTTAACCTCTCTGCAGAAGAAGAGGCCGTAGTAAAGCTTTATACAACTATTTTATATATATTTTTAATAGGTTTTATATAGGTTCTTTATATATATAGTTTCTTATTTAAGTTTTCTTATATAGTTTCTTTCTATAGTTGTATAGTTTTTTATATAGTTTCTGTGCCATTTATTGTCCAATACTGCTGGAAGATTGGTTTCTTCAAACTCCTACCCCAAATCCATGATAACTTACTGTTTTTTACTCACCCAACATGGGGCTCAAGGAATTTGAGGTAAGGATGATAGTTGAGAGAAGTAAAGGACAAAACATGGACTGGATTTTTTCTTTAAGAATGCAATACTTGTGAAGAATTTAAGAAAGCAGCAATTGTGAAGAATGTGTTTCATATTAGTGTGGTGAAGGGATGAGGGGTGGTGTGTGTGTAAATTGTCCACCTCATTGGTGTTGTGATGATGTTATGTTTATTTTGGTGTGGGAAATTCTTTTTCTTTTTTATGTAAGTGAAGTCTGTGAAGATTGTGATGATTGTAAAGTAATATAGTGATTATTCTTAAATATGCTTTTCGCAGAGGCAAGGGGTGAAATGTAGCAGGTTTACGTGGCAAGGTCTTGGTAGCAGAGGGCCATTGGAGTGGCTTCTGTGAAAAGAATCTAGAAGCTGCCCCATGTTTGGTAAGGGTCCTGCTGCTGACCAGAGCCTAACCAATAAGTGATGTTGTTTGTGCCTCTGTGAGAGCATATTTAAGACGGGAGGAAAAAAAAAAAGGGAGAGGAGAGAAATGCTGTGCCACACAGCAGCTGGGAGAGTGAGAGGAGTGAGGAACAGTCTTGCAGGTGCCAAGGTCAGTGCAGAAGGAGGGGGAGAGGTGTTCCAGGCGCCGGAGGAGAAGTTCCCTGCGGCCTGTGGTGAGGCCCATGGTGAAGCAGGATGTCCCCCTGCAGCCCATGGAGTACCACGGTGGAGGAGGGTTCTGCGCTGCAGCCCCACTGCCACAGTTACCACTGTGGACACCCTCTCAGCAAGAACCAGAGGGAGTGCCTGAGTGGATGTCTCCACAGTAACAGACACCACTTTGTGGGGTACTCATGTTCATAAAACTCCATTGAATGTCAAAGGAACAATTGGGAATGACTGTAGTGTATTGCTGCTAGGATGATCAAGTACAACTTTGACTGGATTGTTTGTTTTGCCGGGGATAACTGATGCCAATTATAATGGACAAATCCAAGCTATGGCTTGGACACTGTCTCCACCATTGTCAATACCAAAGGGAGCTAGAATTGCTCAATTGATTCTTTTCCGAGCAGTAGTCTGCAGGACTTGGTTCAAGAACAGCTCCAACGAGGACATATTGTTCTGACAAACAGCCTATGGAATTCACCGGTGTTTGTTATCAAAAAGAAGAGTGAGAAATGGGGATTAATGCGTGATTTGTGACGAATCAATGCAGTGATCGAGGACATGGGCCCCTTGCCGCTGGAAACAAACAAACAAAAAAGAGAGAAAAGAAAAAAAAAAAAAAGAAAAAAGGAAAAAAATAAAACTAGTACCTTTGAATACTGTATTGGACTCACAGTATGCTGTAGGTGTTGCTCAGCGTATCGAGAGGACGCATTTGAAACACATCCCAAAGGAAAACTTGTTTCTAAAATTTAAGGAGCTGTTATTTTTGGTAGAGTAGTGAGTGCACCTGTATTGTATTATTCACATGCAGAGCCACCATGTTACCTGGTATTTTTGCAGAGGGTAACGCATGTGCTGACCAGCTAACTAATATGACCCTGACTGCCCTGGTGTTAGAGCAAGCACAGTTATACCATACACTTTCTCTCATGCTATTTGGGTGACAGCTGTGGCGGGTGAAATTAGTTGCTAAGTCCAGGCTCACTTCCATGTCGCTTTTGCAATGCTAGGCATCCCAAAGGAACTAAAACTTGACAGTGGCCCCGCCTATGGTAGTCACTCCCTTCAAACCTTTGTTCGAACTTGGGGTGTCTGACACATCACAGGAATTCCTCATTCCTCCATGGGTCAAGCCATTGTAGAGCGCACACATCACACCTTGAAAGCACTGCTAAATAAACAAAAAGGGGGAGACACCCAGGAAACACCACAGAACAGGTTGGGAAAGGCACTTTACGTAATCAGTCACCTATCATTACCCGTTCCTCACGAAGAGGTACCGCCCATGGTAAAACATTACAAAAGTATGAATTCCACACTGTCATGGGTGCCACAATCAGAGCAGGCCTTAGTGATGGTAAAAAAAAATAAAATTAAATACAGGTCTTTGGGAGGGACCCCAGCCTCTAATAACTTGGGCTCGAGGGTATGCTTGTGTCTCCACAGGTCACGGACCAAGATGGGTACCAGCAAGGGGAGTAAGGCGAGTAAGGGGAGTTGGCCTCCTCCTCACAATTGCAGCTGTCATCAGTTATTGCCAGCCCTGGGTCTCCGTCCAACCATGCCACAACATCTGGGTCACCCTCACCAACGTGACGTGACAAGAAGCAATGTGCCTGTCCTTGGCTAGTGATAATGACCCGTTTATGACATGTCTGGTAGGGAACCCGGCAGATAACAAAGATTGGACTGTTTACTTACCGCAAGTGCCCCTAGAGCCACAGGAATTAGATATCCTGGGAAGTGTAACAGCAACACCACGTGTGAGGTTTAATTGCTCAGGCAAAAACCAAACCATGAAACAAATTGTCAATGCCACGCTTGCTCCTTATTGCAATGCATCTCTTTGGTGTAATTATACAAAGCTATAATAGCATAATTCCTTGCACCAGGAGCTGCTCTGCTCGGCTGTGGGATTGACTGTGGAGCGGACGCCCATAGGTGCACCCCAAGCATTTTCCTTGGAGGGGTCTCCACTCTCAGCCATTCGCTGCGGGAGTAGACGAGGACCTTCTGAAGCCACGGACAAATTATTTCAAGTGATATTTTCCTGTGGTATGAATGAGAAGTGCAAGAGGCCTCTTTACGTGATTGTGCTGTGCGAGTGAGATGCAGCATTGCTGTGAAGCAACAATACTAGCGCCTAGTGGCTTGTTGACTGATGTATATTCTAGTAGGCACACTACTTTGCAATTGTAATTCTGCTTGTGATTTTCACCCTGTTGCTTATTGTACTTTGCTCATTGCAATGTCTATGGTGCTTGATAGAAAAATCTATAGAAAGTGTTTGGTTGGTTGAAAATAAAAAAGGGGGAATTGTGGGAAAGGAATTCACAGGTGGTTTTGCGCTGTTTCACGCATCCCTGAATTAGAGATAATGAGGAAATAAGCAGTAGAAACAAAAACTTGAGCAAGGTCGAGATAAATTAACTTGACTACAGTGTTAAAGGTGAGCTTTGGGCAGTGGCCAATTGCTGTCTGGCTTGAGGCTGGTGTCTGAGGGTCTCTAACCAATTGTATGATAGATTCAGGCACTCGGACAGCGCATGGGGCTACGGGGAATGTATACGTAGTGGTGAAAAATGGCAATAAAGGTCTCCTGTTCAAGAGCCATCAGGAGTCCGTGTCTTTCACCACTTCAATATATCACCCAGATCACTGCTGCACAGAGAGTAATCTTCTCAGCAGAGTTTATCTAATCCAGATGCAATGCTGCTGTAGTATAGCTATTATATGTGCCAAATCTTTTAGAGCTAGCTTAAATATCTTGAACTGTGCCCTTATGTACAAAGGCCTCTGCAATGCAACAAATGGAAGGAGGGTTCAGCATCATTTTCTTTTAAACAGGCCAGAGGTATCCATCAAAATGGTCTTAATTTTGATTGGAGTAATGTGAATTAAAAAAAAAAAAAAAAAGAGAGAAACTGAAATACGTGTATTTTCAGTGTTACCTACTAAGCTGTTTCAAAACTTACCAAAATTGTTTTGCTGGCTATTTTTTTTGGCATATCCACTTTATCTGGGAAGCTTGAAGCAAACTACAAGATAGCTTATTTTCTCATTCCATTGGCTTTGAAAATTTGAGCTCTTATCAGAATGTTCTGTTCTTGTTCAGCCTATGTTTGGGAACCTGCCGAACTTTGCTTTCTGTAGGTTTCATGAGCTCTTGATACAGAAAATGGAAAATGAGTTTTTTGTGTGTGTCTAGAATGTGCTAATGCTCCCAGAAACAGGGAGCTGGGGAAATTTTTCTGGCACAAACCAAGTCAGCCTGGTGGCTGCTGCATAGCTTCATTAGTAGGCAGGCCAGTGAAAACAATGGTTTTTGTAGTTTGTTGAATGAACATGTCTTTGGACATGCACAAGTCCTATAAAGAAAATGCAAGCCTTTAACTGCAATGTTTGTTTTTCATGTTTTGTGGATAGTGTCTGTATAGTCGAGGACTAAATCAGGTGGGTTTCTGCTGTGCTTGAGTGAACAAGGAAGTAGAGCGCAGTGAGCTGTAATAGATAATCTTCAATGAGTCAGCCTAATTTCAGCTCCGGATTTAAATTTGAGGATATCTGGAAGAGTCTAGATAAGCATCTGAACTTTCACTGATGATTTGAACTGTTTGAAGTTTACTTGTTGGAAGCTGGAGGACCCTATCTTATTTTCTTTTTTATCTGTGTGAGATTTGATTTTTTTCCATGCAATTGCCTTTGCTTGTTATTTCAACTTGGCAATAGCAGCCTGCTGCCTGACTGCTCCTAAAGTGCTCTAAACAAGGTGGGGAAGGCCATCTCAGGTATGCAAGTAAAAACAAAGGTCAAACTGACATTACTGGGTATGCTGGAAGAATGTGACAAGCACAAATTATTTCAACTTTGCATAAGGAACCTTCCAGGCAGACATTATTAGCAGCTGTCAATCTCCCTAGTTTTTATTAGTCACTATTTTTTTGACAAATGTGAATTAAAGTGGACACTGAAGCATCCTGAAATCACCCTTTGGCTTTCTTCTGAGACTTGAACGGAGCCGGAGTTATGCAGGTGGCTCTGACAGCTGCACTCAGCAATAGATTCTAGTTTTATGCCCACAGAAACTAGGTTAATCCACTGCTTCTGGCATCAGGGGCTGCAAGAAGCTCTATGAAAACACATTTGTGCACTGAAATGCTGTTTTACTTCCCACTGTTGCAAAGTATTTAGTAAGATTTTCTTCTTTCTTAGTGATTATTAGTGCTAATACTTACCTTTATTTTTGCTCTGCTCTTTACTTCAAAACCTGAATTTGCTGAAATAAATCTATTTTGAGTAAGTGTGTTTTTGGCAAATGGAGTCAATGTACATTTGTAATGATTAGCTATATGTCTGAACTCGTATCATTTAGTTCTATTAGGGAAAAAAAATAATGAAATCAGTCTTGTTTGTCTTTTTTTTTTTTTTTTTTTTGTTAATATTTATAAGTGGCTAGCACAATTACTTACCAGGCAACTTAGTCTTCTAGAACTCTTTGGTACTTTGTTAATGTAGATTAAAAAAAAAAAGAAAAAAAGAAAATAAGAAAGAAAAAACGAAGAAGAAAAAAGAAAAAACGCAGCTGAGTTGAAATGGGAAAATCTTTTCATCTTTCATTTGTCACTTAATTTAGATAACATCTCAGCTGTGTCTCTGTGAAGCCAGAAAAAAATTCCAATCTGTACCATAGACTGCGAACTGTTCAGGGCTTGTGTCACCTGTTGTCTGGTCATTAACAAGAGAGGGCTGTGATTTCAGAGGAGGTGTGCTTCACAGATGTTCTACAGATTTATAAATTGAAAGCAAGCAAAATCCACATCTAATGCAGTAAACATAAGATTTATGGTCCTTATAATTAAATGCCCAAGTTGCTTCATAGGGCGTAAGTGCCACCATTGCTTCATGTGACTTCAATGCACTGCCTGTTTTGCTATAGTTTTCTGGAATATTGACATTTCCTGTTACCCATCTGTACACTAGAAATGAGTATTTCATCTGCTGATACTGCACTTATAAATGTGTTTAACTTATGACCCAACCTTTTTTTTTTTTTTTTTGCTTGTACCAGTTTCATTTTGTATAAAAGCCACTTTGAAGTACAAGTCATCCACTGAGTTTTTTCTTGGTTCATAGTGGTAGATGAAGACGATGAGATTCACAGACACTATCAATATATGTGCAAGAGCCTAGATCTCATTTCACTCTTTTCTTATTTTTGTACAAGTATTGATTTGTAGTTACACAAAGGAAAATCCAAAGGAAAAGTGCAATTTCTTCACTTCTAAAAGTGAGTAAAGAGCTTGGGTAAGCTAAGTATCTATTTTGAGGTCTGATGGGTCTGTTTGTTTCCACTCAAGGTAAATGTAGTTTTAGCTTAAAACATGTGAATAGCAGAAAGTCAAAAATAACTTGCACAGTAACGGGTGCTGATTAAGCTCACAAAGAGACACAGGCATTATTCTTAAGTTATTAACTTTCTGACACAGTTTAAATTGCCATAAATTAAATCTACATGAATGGTTAACAAAAACGTTCTGTTATGATAACTTGGTAGAAGGAAATTTAAGTTAAAGGTAACGTCTTAAACAGAGATGAGTTTATGAAATTCCTTATCTTTGAATGTGCAAATTCCCTGTGTATTTGGGTCACCCTTGTGCGAGCAAGCATCACTGCAGTAATTAAATCAGTCTGCAATGCCTCTCTTTATTGGTTTGAGGAGACAGTCTGTTTGGGATTATCCTTTTCTTTCTGCATTTATGGGCTCCTGAGAAAAAACACTGAAAGGCAAGCGGGGGGATGGGAATTTGGTAGGGTGGAAAGAATGCTATTTTATATGTATTAATATGTATTAATATGTATGGCTGGTTTCTATGAGACCGACTTGCTCCACAAATGTGATCTGAGTGCTACAGTGGAATTTTACCTAAGAAGAAGTTTCCATGCCTTGTGCAAGTGGAGGAAACCTTTAATAGCTATATATGACATTGAGATAGAGGACTTGAGCAATTCTTATTTAATCCAAAGCAACAATGGAAATGTATTTTTGGAGTTTTGGGTGGTGGACTAGCTCAGTGAAGAGTGCATAATGGGCTTATTACAATTTGTGAGCTCTAGTATAGGATACAGATACTGCTTAGTATGAATATGCCTCTTAAATCTGTTGTGCGTGTATAGAAAGCAGGTGGACTGATTCAGCAGAAACATAACCATAGGGAGACAAAGGTTTTCCTTTGTGTGCACATCATTGAGAACTTATTTATCAGGTGTGGAGACTTGAATGCAGGTCCTCTTGCCTTTGCAGAGTTTTTCCAGGAGATTGTCCCTGTGTCTACCTCCTCTCCCTTTCCTCTCCCCTTTATTTTTTTATCTGTCCTAGTGCAAAGCAAGAGGAAGTTGATATCAGACTGGCATCGTTCTCGTTCACCCAGGTGACTCCTTCATCAGGGTGAGCTGATTTGAAGGAGTTAGAGTTGCTGAAGTTTTGACGCTTCCAAGTGGCATACTTTCAAACTCTCTTTAAGGTGTATGCTTTGATGCCTTTTGGCCAGCCTAACCATCTTGTGGCAAAAGGGCATTCCTGTATGTTCCTGTATGGCTAAAAGGTACAGCTGTACTTTCACTTCATAAGAAGGTTTATTTTTTTCCTTAGTAAATGTGAATGAGACTTGACATTTATATTTCTTCTGTATTTGTGTAAATTTAATGAAAGGAATGAAGTTTGGAGTTTTATTGTCGAAGTCAAGCTGCTATCATCCGTTTATTCAAGGTGGAGAGAGGAATGCTAAGTATTAACATGGGCAGTAGGAACAAGTGAAAGCAGAGACTGAAATATTCATGTGGTCTATTTCTGTGTACACTTGTTTTTTGTCACGCATTTGGCTTTGTAACTTACAGTTAATGTGTTTGAAGAGGAAGAGGTATAAAGAGAAATACTGTCTGGAAAAGCTACCAAAAGAGAACATTTGTATTCTCATTTGCAGTTGAGCAAAAAATGGTGGGGAACTCCAAAAGATATTATCTTATATTGTAACATCATGCTGAGTTAGATCTGTTCATGAGCATTTTTCACATTCCAGTAGATGCTTTTACTGACAACACATAAGAAAATGATGGCCAAGGTTGTGTTAGATTTAGGACACTTGGATGAAAAGTTGTAGATTTGGGACACTTAGACCTGAGTTTTTGAGTATTTCCAACTCAAAGCATATCAAAGAGAAGATACACAGCACTAAGAGTCAGGCGTCTGTAAGTGGGTCACTCCCCTCACTGTCATTGCTTCTGTTGTGGGAACTGTGATGGCCCTCTTGTTCAAGTGTTCTTGTAGCAGTCTGCAGGGGCATCAGATTTTCTTAGTCTTCAATACTCAATTATTCATTTTGGGTCTGACTGGCTTCGGAGATCATGAATAAAAATGATCAGAATAGCTTTCTTGACTTAAAATACGAGGAAGAAATGTGTATGCTGTGGGTGTCTGACATTAGTGACTAGTATCATTGGGTTCTTGAGAAAAGGAGTTAATACAAGTTGCAGTGTACTTACTGTTGAAATTGTTTACAGCAAGCACTGTGTCAGTGTTTAGGCACACTTGTGACAAGGCTGCAACTGCAGGATCATAGGATGCTTTCTGTTGGAAGAGTCAAAACAGGGCCCGTGTCAAATGTAGACATGAAAACAATCTAATGCAAGACAGTGAATGGCTTTCAACTTTTACTTCAGTCAAATATGTTACTGTAAAGCATGTTATAAAGATTGTGAAAAGTTATTTAAGGTAGTTAGGGTTATTTAAGCTTACATTATAAAGCCTACTGCTTTCTTTGGCATTCCAGAAAGCCTAAGACATGTTGAATGAGTTTGTAGTTGGAGCATCAAAAGCAGGATACCAGCTATTGATGCATGGATTTGTTTAAAAAGTTAATATAGTCATGAAAACTGTATTTTTTTTTTTTTTTTTTAGAGGTATATTTTTGAATGTGTGTGTGTGCTAATCTCTGTTTTTGGCCTTGATTGGGACCTCTAAGTAACTAAATGTGAGAGAAGCTTGGGTTCTGCTTTAAAACTTGCTTACTTGAAGCTCTAGTCTGTGCACATACAAAGCATCAGACTGAGGTGCAGGAGGTGTGGGTGGACCACAAATTGTGCAGGCATTCCCTTCTGTCCCATTGCAGAAACAGATGGATGAATGAGGTAATCTACCTAGCTGGACTCCAGTAACAGCCTCTTCACTGGCCTGGGGTTCAAAAAGCTGCTCGCTGCTATGACAACAGGATGCTGAATTTTTTGTCATTTTAGTTCACGATTCTGTGTTATCTAACAGGTGAAGCTGAAATTCCTTATTTCCTGAAATAAGGAAAGTATGTGTGTAGGGTGTTTGAAGAATCTCTATAGTAACTAGATATACTTAAATTATATACAGTGAAATAAATTATGAAAATGTGTTTGGTAACATAGGTGTTATAACCAGTGTAAACTGTTATTACACGTTAGTGCTGTCTTCTATTATATGGAGAGCATATTCTAATAATGCAAGGAATTAATTCATGAAGTGCAGCCACTGAATTGCAAAGAAGGCATTAAACAATCTCAGATTTTTTGGTGTTGTGAAGTTTCAGTATTGAAATTTAATAGCTTCAGATGTATGTATAGATAACTTGTTTAGTACTGTTTTTGCAGCTCAGTCAACAGATGAAACCTAAGTGAAAGTTTTTTCTATTAACACCCACTCCCACCAAAAACTAACCGTACACTTTCTTCAGATTAATCTTCTGATCAGTTCACATAAGTACTTCTCTATTATCTGATAGAAGAAGGTACCCACTAGAATTAATGAGATTATTTTTGCTTTGATTGTATTCCATCTGCCTTCAGTTTTTTTTATATTTTGAACATATATATGTGTGTATATGTATATTTGAAAGAAGTATATCCAGATTGTGTACTACCAGCTGCCTTTTAGATAAATTGGAAATCAATCAAATATATTTGGCAGAAGTTAATGCATTTAATCTTTCAGTTCAGACATTTCAGTTCAGACACCCCATGGATAGTGTTGGGATAAATGTTGCCATGATTTCCTCTTGTCTCTAGTGAATTCTTTCATAACCATCCCCAGCTTCTGAAGTTGTTGTGTGAATCTGTGCTGTTCTGTTTCCGTGGATTACAAATGCTTTAAAATTCAACAGAATGTTGTTTTCATATGTTCCAGAACAATATTTTGTGCAGAGTTGTCTTTTTACAGTGTGTGTGTATATATACAAAGCAAAAACATGTATGTATAAATGGTGTCTTGTGGTCTAAGATTTTTGGGTGCAACTGCACATGTTATATACTGCATGTAGTACATGTTATTACTGATCAGAGATTTCTGTAAGGTAACGGGTATGAGAATACTGTTCCTAAGATCTCAAGGATCCCGTGCTACGTTACAAGGTTGCCTTTACTGACTTTGTAGAGATTGTGTTTTCATCCCTTCTCTGTGGTGTTTTCTTTCACCACTTCATAGTCAAAAATCCTCTCTAGTACTTTTTCCATATGGGGCAAAATTGTTAGCTTTTATCATCAGAGGTATTCTGCTGCTAGATTAGGAGCATACTTATTATCTGCTTGCAACACTCGTCACACTGTTTTGGAAACTGCATGGTACATTTGATTTTTTTTTGATTGTGTAAAACAGATTTTTGCTATCAAATGTAATGTTAATTATGCTTTGAGATTAGTTTTTATAACTTAGGTGCATTCACAGGTGTTAAGCATGCATATGAAAAATGATTAACTCGTATGAAGCCATTTTGGTAGAAACTGTAGAAGGAAGTAATTTCTTTTTTTTCAGATTGTTCCTTTCAGAATTTTGCAGTGTGAGCTAGTCTGTGTATCCCATGTGCAACAGTAATGTAGAAGATGAGATGTAAGAGTACAGCCGAGTAACAGCTCTGCTAAAACTCTTGTTCTGAAACTAAATAAGTTAGTCTTCTTTCTAGTTTGTCCTGTCCCCCATTCCTTTAAGCTATCATTGCCATAAAACTCTTTGAAGAACTACACAGAAAGTTCAGAAGATTCTGCTGCTTTAGCAAAACAAACAAACAAAAAAACACCAACAACAAAATCCAGATTCTACAAATCACTATAAAATATCTTCATTTTGAGAGCTTTCTCTTTCATTATTGTTCTGCCAGAAAATACTGATTTGGAGGAGAATACTACTTATCTAAGAAAAAGAGGGGAAATTTTGACCATGTCTCACCTGGGCAAGATCCATGTCCTGTTGTCAAGTAGTTTGTGTAATATAAGAGCATGTGAATGATGCAGGTCCTTTATGCATGGTCCTATGTATGTATCCTTTATGCTGTATAACTTTTCCTTCCTCGTTTTCCCACTTGAACATGTGCACACACACCTCATAGGTATGTAATGCACACCTCCGAATTTTAAGACTAAGATGTGCAAAGAACAAGGAAAATTCTGCCTTCTGAGTTCATATCCATACACCATCTAGCACACTGCTATAATTTGCCATTACAAGAAACATTTGCAAACAGCATTTTGAAAATAGCTTTGCTAAAGTATAAAGGCTAGCATGGTATAATCGGATGGATGGACGGCTGTTTATTATTCTATGACACTTTGTTATTCTAGGATATATGCTTAAACTTGGTATGTTGGTAGTCATAAAAATAAACAAAACAAAACAAAAAGTCTGCCTTATTTGCTTCTTTCATTGCCTAGAGATCTCTTACATTACAAAACAGGTTAGTTTCACTGACAGACACATCTATACCAGCATTCAGAACTTCTAGGCTCACTTACTGGCTTGTAACTAATGGCACATTAACTTTATTTTCCCCTAGAGAACATGCAGTAATTATATTCAAGTGCTGTACATTTAGGTTGTGATGGGGTGCCTTTAGTTTATACCAGCTGTTGCATTTTTTAACACTGAATTTCTGGCAATGTGTCAAATGAATGAAAGCACTGGAATAAGTCCGATAGGTTCCCAACCATAGAGACCAAAAGCTTTTCAAGATCTGTTACCGTAACAGAGTGCTTGAGAAGAGAGGATGTAATGGATTAGTCTGAGAAAAAAGCATAAGAGAATATGTAAAGTAATGGATTTGGGTTTTTGAAGGTTTTTGACATAATAAATCTTGCAAACAAGTGCATAGTTACCAATATTTATATAGCTGAAAGATTTTCTTTGCTTCTATCTTGAATATGTTATTCTGTGTATGTTTTCAAGTATTCCTACCCGTAGCTTTCAGAAAGTCAGCCTGCTCAAGCTCTGAATGCCTGTAAGATCTGTACAAGGTTCTTAATAGTAGATATTTTGTACCGGACTCTTCCCATACCCAACTATTACAGAAGGAGAGCAGTTTTATTACAGAGTTTCTCTTACAGGTGTTGGTAGCTATAGATGCATTGAAGTAATAATACAGGAGCCCAAAGAAAGAACAAAGCAGAACTAGGGTGTTAAAGGTAGGATGTAGTGAAATATAGGTAGCTTTTATGCTTCTGAGTGCAAACTGAAATTTACTGCTGCCTAAATGGGATTTTCACTTGTGATCATTTCAGCAAAGACAAAATCTGTGCAGAGCCACTAATCAGAATTAACTTGAGGGAATCTAGGATGAATCTGCTTGGTTTTAATTAGAATCATTTAATAACTAATTAGCACTACTGTCTACACACATAACCAAGAAGGGAGAATTGTATGTTAGTTTCCTCTGAGGAACAAGCGAGTTCACGTCATCACATTGACTTATTTTCCTGCTACATTGCAGTGCAAAGAATTAAGAGAATTTTGCCAAGCGTGTTGACACAGAGAGAAAACAAAATGTAAAACTGAACAATAGAAGGGTGTTGTCTTATGCTTTAGCATTTTGTTGGTTGATTTACAATTGAGAGAAGGTAACGCTTGTTTTAATCTCTGAAGTTAGATGATAGACCTGGGGTAAAAGTGTAACATTGGCAAGTTTTCTTTCATGGATAAATGAAAAGCATTTTATATATTAAAAATATAAAAAAAAGATTAAAGCAAAAATAATAGAAAAGGAAATGCAGGGTAGGATAACACCTTCTGTCCTTCAAGGGTTGATAACCTCCTGCCCTTTGCTATTGAATATTCAGTTAGAACCAGTTTCTATTGCTCCAGCTGAGTATTAATTTCATTTCACTTTGCTATGTAGTCAAATATTCCTTAAAGGGATAACACCACAAGCTGCTAGATTTGTTACTTTGGCAGGTCTGATAAACCTAAAGCAACCTGCAGGGGTTTTGCACTTATATTTGCCAGATAAATATTTTAACTGAATTTTTGAAGCTGTTTATGAACATTTCTGTATCATGAATGCATCTGCCAACATTCCTAACGCTACTTGAGGGCAAAGGGTGAGTTTCTTAATTTCATTGTAGGGGTTTTAAGGTCGAAGGGCTTTAGTTGAGCTGTAGCACTTTCGTCAGATTCATCTGCCAGAAGAAAGAGTTGGAGGCAGTGAGATGTTATCAAGAGCAGGACAAAGAAACAGGTGTTGGGGGAGAGTAGGGGAACAGGTTGTGTCATCTCAGCCTTGATCTTGCAATGAAATGGAAAAGACAGTTTTGTCTTCTATGGTCTTTTGTAGAAATAGACAGAAAAGCAGTCATTTCTATTAATATGCAATGTACTCAAGTTATGCTGGGTGCAAGAATTTGCCTGTAAGCTTACATTAAGGGTTTAGAACTTTGGCACAAGATCATGATGCTGAAGTTTCAGAGCAGTGGCAAAGCTAACAGGAAGTAAGAATTAATTTTCCTCTGCTGCGATATTTAAGATCAATTATTTAATAACTCAGGAAAAAAAAATTACACTTGCTTCAAGGTACGGTAATTAGACTTATTTCAGTCTACTTTCCGGTTGCACTGGAAGAAAAATACATTTTTTTGACAGTCTGAGAGGGACCATAATAATATCAGCATCGAAATGATATACTGTTAACTGTTGTGCACCAAGAAATGAACAACCAACTAGTTTCTTGTTAAGAAATACAGCTTCAACATGGGAATATACTGTTTACTTACTTCATTTTTTTTCTGTTACTCTTGGAATATTGAAAATATTTCTAAAACCTTATTCTGCTCATAAAGTGCACTCAATTTAATTTCTAGACTAAATTTGTTCACAGCCAAGTGATGCATTAATCTTGCCATATTTTGTATGCTAACATGATTTTACATAGGTTTTTATTCCTGTTTTGTTCTTATCCCATATGGAGAATTGGATTTGCCATCACTTTTTAGAGCTTGGAAGGATGCAATAATAACAGGTCCTATGAAATATTGGATATATTGTTTGACAAAGATATGACTAGTGATACTGTAGATCTTAGTCTTCTAAGAATCTACTAATTGATGAGCAGCCTTATGAACAATAGATCGTAGCTTCATAGTAATGTGATGCTTTGTTAAGACCATTTATTAACAAAAAATGACATTTATAATCATTGTTTTAGAGAAAGGTAAGTAAACAATTTACAAGCTATTAAAGCTGATAACTAGTTATTATTATGTACAGGTGCTCTGGGTTAACCCAGAGGCCAGTAGGCAGCTGAGACCCACAGAGTCACTTGCTCACTCCTCCCTCAGCGGGATGGGGAAGAGGATTGGAAGGGTCCAAATGAGAAAACTTGTGGGCTAAGATCAAAACAGGGTAATAGGCAAATCAAAAGCTGTATGCACAAGCAACACAGCATAGGGAATTCATTTGGTATGTCCCATCAACAGGTAGATGTTCATTTCTTTCTAGGAAAGCTGGGCTTCAACTTGTGGAAAGCTTCCTTGGGAAGACAAACACGGTCACTCTGAGTGTGTTCCTCCTCCTCCCCCCTCCCCCCTTTCCTCTTTCTTTACCCCCAGCTTTTATTGATGAGTTTGATGTCTCATAGTACAGAATATTATTTTGGTCAGGTGTCCTGGCTCTGTCCCCTCTCAACTGTTTGTGTGCCCTTGGCCTACTTGCTGGGGGGACAGCATAAGAAACAGAGAACCCTGGACACTCTGCAAGTTCTGGTCAGCAACAGCTAAAAAATGGTTGTGTTCTCAACACTGTCTTCACCAAAAATCTAAAGCATAGCACCATACAAGCTATTCTGAAGAAAATTAACTGGATTCTAGCAAAAACGAGTACAAGTCTGCTACTCTGTTTTTCAAAAAATAAATGTAATTGGAGATCTGAATGATTGTTATTTTTCTCTCCTGTCTTCTGTTTAAATATTTTTTTTTTGGATAGAGGCTGCAAAATTTCAGCAAACTGCAAGTTTCTTCTAAGAGCATATACCATCCAACATAGATTGTTTACTAGCTTTTAAACATTATTTATAATGCTAGGCTGTTCTGTGCCATCAGTTGTTGTATATATACCCTCAGCTACATTTCTTGAAGATTTAGTGAAAAGGCATTTAAAACTTGTATTGCTGTTGCGTGTGTCCTACATAAAGTACAAAGTGATGGTGATCAATCACAGGACTTGGGACTTTAATGCTGAGCGCAGAAAAGAGAGCTACATTGTCATAAGTATTTCTTCAAGCCACTGAGTTTTAGTAACAGTCTCACCTTAAAGGAGTTTCACCTTTAAAACTCATTAGTTTTAGTGCTCCTCTTATTGTCCTTAATTACTTTTTAGACTAAAATACAATCTTTTTTTATTTCGCAAGTCAGCCCTTTTAGTAGTACTTATGACAAGTGTGTATTGCACAAGTGAAGATATTTTACCTCAAGCAATCCCTGCTGTGTGTCTGTAAGAAAACATTTCTTTGAAGTCCTGAAAACTGTGTATCCAGCTTTTTTCTTGTTATCCCTTTTTTAAAGTATTTTATGTTCATTTTTTTCATAACCGAAGCTGATTACCTATGCAAGTTTAACACTTGAGAGTTGAACACATTTGAAATGAAGAGCTGAACTTTTTATTCTGCAATTGAAATATAAATAAATCAGTATAATGGATTGTTTTGGTTTTCAGTCATCGTGTCCATCTCCCCAGCCCTCTCCCCCCCCCCCCGCCCCCCCCCCCAAACAAACAAACAAACCAACCTAGTGAGAGTATTGGGGATGCTTGTTCTTGGGATAGACTTTACCTGTACAATGAATTTCACCTGCTCAATGGAATAACATGTTTGTTGCAGTACCTTTATACCCGTAATTAATGATGAATATCTTTCACTTTGGGAAAAAGAACGTTTTTTCAGAAGTGGCTGATAATGAATGGTATCTTTGGGAGGTCATGATGTGGAAAACGTGCTCAGTTCAGTTTTCTGTGAGCAAAATTACTATTCTAAGTCATTTTTCTCTCGTTGTAAGGTCTCCTAGCAGTATAACGTTAAGGTTCTGAAGTAGGACTTTGCTCATAGAATCTTAAAAGTTAGAGAAGGAGAAATATAGTATTTGCCTTTTTTTTTTCCCCCCAGAAGTTAGTCTTAGTACATGTAGTCTTTTACTACGTGCTTTCTCTTTTCAAGGATACAGATTTTTCACTCAATGTTTGCTTGTGCTCTTATCTGCTCAAATACATTCTCATTTTATTTGTTACCCAGCTGAATGGAGGCATATGCACAAACTTATCTTTGAAAGGCTACAGTGTGCCAAGATGTTCAAAAAGCTTGTGAAGTCTTGGTGAAGGGAGGGATGTGACTCTTCTGCCTACCTTGACAGATACCTGGCATAAGCTTTATATTCCTAATTTAGTTTATTCTCTCCAAAATGTTTCTCAGTAGGTCAGAGCTTTCATGTCTATGCTGATTTCTAAATTTACAGTCTGCATTTTAAAAATGAAAACTTCCCATCTTCCTAAGAAGACCTCATATATTTTCACTGCAGTTTGGTCGCGTAACAAAGATTTTTGAGAATGCCTTCTGCTAGTGAATTTAATATATGTGCACACACACCTGTAAATATATATAAAATTGAAAGGATCAAGTATAACAAGCTTGAGCAAAACAGACAAAAGTAGTTGAGAGAGTTGGTAGACTGTGCCCATGCAAACCACTTTCACGTAGAACACTAACTGTAATTGAATTGGAATTTATTCTTCGCATTAAGTCTCTGTGGTACTTCAAGCGGTAGGCTGAAAAACATGGACATGCTTTCTTGCTTTCTCTCTCTCTCTCTCTCTTTTTTTTTTTTTTTTTTTTAAGAGATGGCATATGATTCAATTTTCAGGCAATTCTATATCACTTAGTGAATATTGCTCCCTTGATAGAAGCATACACTTGCCTTTATATACTCTGGATAGATACAACAGCATAAGGGCATACATGTAAATAGGTTCAAGCATACCAGAACTGATGTTCTGTTGCTGCTTAATCTCTTCCAGATAGAAGTTTTTTCTATGGCTCCAAGTCACAATCTCTGTGTGCGCCCCTGCCTCCCCCGGTACTTGATATGAAGTGGATTTGTTAGTGCCAGAGCTCTTTTGTTAGAGAGGTTTGATTTCTTCTTCACACTCTGCTTTTGGAAATGTAGATGCAGTTTTTAATGCAAATAAAGCCTTCTGTGGCTTTAGGGCCAACTCAATGCAAATGAAGCATTCAGTTTATTGGATGTGGAGAATTCAAGTGTCTGATGCTTTATGAATTAATGACTTTTAAATTATACATCACAGAAAATACACGCACTCAATTTATCATTGTCAGGAGCTCACATAAGCTCTTTGTCGGTGGAGTTTACATTGCAAGGAAGATGTGTTTGCCTGACAGCCTTGGTTCCCAGACAGTCCAAAGCTTACTGGGTTACGCAGCTCCCTCCCTGCCTGTGTATCTCACTTCCTCTTGTTTACGGTGCATGGTAGAGGTGGGGCGTACCTGATCCCATTCTAACTGGCTGTTGGGGTTCATCTGATAAGTACTTGGACTGGCATTTACACCACAGTGTGCATGAATGCACGGAGAGCAAGTCCTGGTGCTGTACCTAATGTACTAGTGCAGCTGACAAACAATAATTACAATAATTACTTATCATTAACACTTTTATCCCATCATAAGCTTTGCTACTTGTATGAATTAGGCCTTGTACCAGAGGAATGCAGTGAGCTCACAGTCCAGATGTCTATGAGTGCTTGGTTTTACAGAGGTACGTATGGACCAGGACAGATTTTTCAACCTTTGTGGTGGAATATGTAGTTGATGATGCTTGAAGTTTAACAATTCATTTAGGTTTTAAAATTTTAAAAAGCACAGTGGAAGAAAGAGGAATGCAAGTTCATATATTTCATTTAAAAAAAATGAAATGGAGTAGTCCAAGATTATTTTGTTTAATATATGTATTTTTTGTTGTTGTTGTTGGGTGGGGGGAGTGATGGGTTAGAGGTGTCATTGAATGGTGTTGGAAATGGAAACAGTGCATTTTTCATTACACACTGAACTTTGCCAGCACTGATCAAATCATCTACTCAAAGAACAAAATTTCCCACAGATAAGACCTTGATATCTTTGCATCCAAAAAAGCCATTTCTGAGAAAATTTTTTTTGTTTGGCTTCAAAGTAGTTACCATGAAAAGGGATCCGTCTTCTGTTGCAAAACAAACAAACAACAATCAAACAAACAAACAAAAACACCCCAAACCTTCTGAACTAGTATTTGCAAATATGGTATGGAATGTAAGGCTTCAATTTCAGTATTTCAGGTATTGACATGAAGCATTCTTTTGTGACCTCTTTCTTTGCTCTCTAGTTTCACCAGATGCCTAATAAAACTAATTGCTGTTATTGCCAAACTGGCACAAAGATCAGTCTCTTTCAACATCTGCCCTGATAACGGTTTTCTAAGGCTTGATAATCATTTCTTAGAATTCTGAGTTTAAAACTCCAAGATTCCTGGAAAAAAAAAAATTAAAAAAAAATCTGAATTTAAAACTCGGAAACAGTTTCTTTAATGAATTACCACTGTCTCCACTTTATGCTGAAATCCTTTTGGTGTTTTGCTGTCTTCATGCCATCAATAGCACTCTGTGCAAACTGTTCGGTCTGGCAAAATTCAGAAAATTATAAATGTGGTAGAAGATAATAAATGGCAGGGTGTGCTTTTGGAATGGGAAGTTGCCAGGCAGTAAGGACCTTAATTAGTGCACTCAGAGCTCTGTCTCACTGCTCACTTTTAGCTGTTTATCTTTTTTTTTTTTTTTTTTTTTTTTTTTGGTAGTTCTCTTGCAGTAGTTTCTGGCTACTGCTCAGGTGTCTGCCTGTTTTCCTGATGCACTCCTTACCAGCTGTACCTCCTGCTGCAGGTCCTCTGCAATACACTGTGTCTACAATGCATGGTGGTGACCTGCAGTGGCTTGAGCATTTTGAAACAAGATGGAGGTTTTTGTTCTTGCATAGAATTTTGTATTAGTGATAAGGTCAGGGACTGCTGGCAGTGATAGGTGAAAAGCATGGAAATCCTACCAAAGCTTTTTTTTTTTTTTTTTTTTTTTTTTTAAAGATTTAAAAGCTATTAACTCAGAGCTGATTTGCAGTAAAACATAATCTACTGCTTACCATTGAGTAGAAGTACTCAGAGAGAAATACCATAATTTCAGAATGTTTTCTCTCTTGATGTATCTTAAAGCAACTCTTCCTGAACTAGAGGAAAAACCGAGGCAAGAGGAACTTTGACTTGTAACTGGCTTGTCACATAAAAAAGCTTACTGTAAATTATCTTCCTGAGAGAATAGAAGTCTGCCACAAGCCACCTAAACTGACTTTGAACTTTGACTGAAATGTAGAGCAGCTGGTTGTTGTTACATAAAATGAATAATTTTGGGAGAATTTTGTACCACATTCTGTTAGTAGATGATGCAAACTCTTAGCATATTTGGGCACACAAGGTCATGTTGTTTTCTTTAAAAGCTGTCCTATATTCAACTACTTTGTGCCATCTCTGTGCATCTTTGTGCTGTGTTTGCTCTTCAGAATATTGTTTTCTAGTGATACATGTCTTGTGCTTAGATGAATTGAACCAAAACCCTCTACAGAAAAAATACGTACTTAAGAAAGCAGAGTTCAGCTTGAGCTAACACTACAAAAAATCAAACACTTTGTGAAGTTGCTACTTCACTCATTAAATCATAATGTGGTTATATATGCATGCTGATGACTGCATTTTTCAGCCTTTTCTCCTAGGCAGATAGTCTATTCAGAATTACAATTCCAGGAACATCATTGTCAGGTTTTCTCTTTGTAGTAGTCTTTTCCATGACTTTGGGAAACTACTGGAAAGCTTCCCAATAATTTCAATTACTTGAGGGGAAAAAAAATTTAATTTCTTCTCGTTAATGAAATGTGAACTAAAGTTCCAACACTGTTAATTCATTAATCTTCAGTATATAAAAGGCTGTCTAGTATATATGATTCTTTAATATCTGTGTAGAAATTTGTGTGTTTCTGTCAAATTTTTGTCACTTTATATTTTCATGTAGACTTGTTATACATGTGAAACTTCTGGTGGAAAAGTTTTTGTTAGTTTTAATATATTTTTACAGAAAGAAGAGGAGAGATAGGGAGCAAAGTATTAGCTTCCATTAAAAAGAAATTAGAGAAAGAAGCTTTTAGAATTCACTTGAAAAGACTGTTATTCAGTCATTTCAGATTTGTATTTAGTAATGTGTTTTAGCAGGAGGGCGGAACTGAGTGATTTCACTAAGTTTCTTAGTCAGACACACAGCATCCTCAGATCTCTTGGTAGGATTTAGAAGAGAAGAGTTGTTACATTTTTATTTTTAACTTTCTTCTTCCTTTCATATAGTGAAATGAATAAGAGTTTAGCTTTGAAGTATTTTCTTGAATTTATTTTTAACAATGACTGTAAAATTTAAAACTTATTATGAAACTTTTGATCTGAAACCTTCCAATGAAAATAATTTTTCCCTGCATTTTTGTTAGGGGGAAATATATATATATGTCAAAAGCTGTTTCCAAAGGAAACACATTTTTACTTTTTAAAATGGATTGTATAAGGGTTTATTTGATTGGGGGGGGAACAGTAGGGGGGATTTTTGCATTCATTTTATCCCTTTCATAACTCTTTTAACTAAATGATGCGATAAGAAAAGTTTCGAGTGTCTGTCCTGATACAAAAGGCCAAGATTTAGATGAGTTTGATCTGCTTTCTGTTAGATTTTGAATAAAGATTTGTTATATCTTGTAAGAATGTCTGTAAAGAAAGGGTGCTCTTAAGTGTTGGCTTCTCTCTGTCCTGCTAACGATTTTATATGTCTAAAATTAAATGCTCATTAATTTAGAGAAAATATAAGAAAAACAACTTTAGTTTATTTTTCAGGGAAATTAATTTACCAATATCACTGAAAAAAAAAATCAAGTATTATTTGAAGTGCTCTAACTAGAATAAATAACGCATATCCTTTAACATCCATGGTAGATGATCAGCTGCTTAGATTTATTGCCAGTTTCTAACCAAGATCAGACAATGAACAGTGGCAGTTGGACAGATTTGTTAGTAGTGGCTTGCTTTGAACATTTGATTTGACAAGGAGGAATACAGATTGGAAAAACTCAAAGCCCATACTGCTTTTTAATACAGCATATATATTATACCTATGACATATGTGATATCCTTTAGAGGTGTGTTTGCAAGTGACACCAATAGCAATTATCAATTATTTATTTTGAAGGCAGAAAGGTAGGCCGTTGAAGAAGGAAAGAGCAAGTAGGAGAAATGTTCTTACACAACATGTTCTCATCGGAGAGATTAAAGAGCCAAGGAGATTCATTGCAGCATGTCTTTAAGTATTGCACTCAGTTTAACTTCAGGAGAAAATCCCTTTAGCTGGCTAAATCTTTCCCTCAAGATAGAAGGTCAGAAAGAAATTTGCAGTCATAGTCTGACACAACAGCATTTTTATCTTCTGCAAAATATTCACTACATTTTCTTTTAATGTTAGCGAGTTCAGGATTTGTGGGGACATGAGTGAGAAGCTGCCAGGAAAGGCAAAATAGCTCAGTAATGTAGCCTTCTGGATTTGATGGGGTTCTTTTTCAGAGGTGTTGGAGGTGGTGAATTTTCTGCAGAGACTAATGTACAGTAAATGAACTGATTGACACACTCGTCAAAGGCTTGCGGGGGGAAATGGGGGTCTTGTGAGTTGTTCAGATGAGCTTTTTTTTATCCACTCCCTGGGTTCACAAGGGAACTTAAGTGGTTAGATGAGTCCATTGAACCCATTTATACTGAATAAAAGAAAATTGCTGTCAGTGCTACAGCGTTCCTACAGGTTCATGTTGTACTTATCTACAAGAGATGTTTTCTTGTGTACTTCTGCTCTTCAGTGTTTGTGTTCCAGACAACATGATAACTGCTGTACAGCTGCACTTTCCTAAAATGTGAGGCATCCATGTTTTCCTGAAACTGTTAAGATTTTTATGGTTATTTTAGCAGAATATTTTTGTCTATGACATAGCTGACCAGACTTAAACCTTTAAAGCATGTCTTCCCACTATTGACACTTTCAGTGATTTTGCTGATAAAATGCTACCACTGAAAGGAGATGGATAATATTTTTTCCCAGCAGGAGAAATTAATAAGACCTTCTGAAAAGAGGGAGTGTGTTTATCATGGAGACTTATGCACCCATTTATTCTAGGTTGTATGTAATCTCTGTCAGTTGTTTGTATGGGAGTTAAGACAAGGAAAATGAGATTAAAATTGGGAAAAAAAAAGTCACTAAAAATGGAACTCCTCTAGACCATGCATAACCCTCCTTGTGCAATAAAAAGGCAAGAAAGTCAGCAAGAAAAAATATTCTTCATTTGATCTGGTTATAATTTCAAACCAAGTGACAATGTGGAAACCAATTGGACTTTCATACTGGAACTGTATACCAGAAATATATATGTGGGTATATGCAGTTTTATCAATTGCGTAATTTTCCTGCTTCATAGCAGAGAGGATGTGGTCCAGAAGGGAAGCTGGGTGGGTCCTTGCAGTGGTTCCAGTGGGGTCCAACGGCACCTGTCTCGTTTCACTGTCGTAGTCTCTTGGGTTTGTTTTCTGCCAACATGACCCTGGCATGGAGAAACCACAATTTCTGTTAAAATTGACTTCACACCTAAAAGCTTGCTTCTCAACAGCCATTCAGTTTCTTTCTTCATTTCTTCACAACTTTTGGAGTGAGTAGCAGGTTGTTCATGCCCAAGTTATCCCTCTGTTCTTCTAACCAGAACTATAGCATAAGGACGTGGCTTAAAAGTTCCTACATCAACTCTGTGTCAGCTAGACCCAACCTATTCCATCCCCCACAGACGGAGCAGATCAAATTGCAAATAATGTAAAATGAAGACAAGAGGTATGGTTTGGTAACATTTACGTAATTTAAATGCAGGATATGGTGTTAAAACATGGTGCTTAATTATAACAAGCCATCTGACAGGTTTTTTTTTTTTTCTTCTTCTTGTTTCTGATTCTGCCCAGCAATTGACCAATGTCCTCATCAGTGATATCTATAATGTCTGTTAAGTGTTTCCTGAACACAGAATATAATTTTATTCCTTAAGGAATTATAATTATATTCAAGGACATAACATTTCTTTTCCAGGAAAAATCTGTTTCATCTTGAAAAGTAATCATAACTTAAAATCAAGTTTTCAGTACACTGGTTTTTAACATGTTGGCATCAGATTGCAGTAGGAAAAGCAAATGATTCCCTTTATGAAAGTGAATTATTCTTTGCTTCTCAGGTGGTATTTAAGTTTTTTGTTTACGTTGTATAATAGGCAAACAAGTCCATGTAAAGTCCTGATGAAGGACAGTTATTGTTTCTGGTATCTAACCTATTTTGCACCTTCATGAATCCACCTGTATTTCAGTAGACATTTACCGACAAAGTGAAGAGGCTGATGCTGAGCTGGCTGACAGAGTAGCTCAGCATTTTATGTGGTCATAAAATAGTGATAGACTAAGGGATGTGGTGAAAGTTGCCTGTTCATTTTCAGTGCATCACCTCTGTTGATACAAAAACATGAAATGTCAAAAATGGTGTACTAATGTATCTGGTGCACTAATTTAAATGCAGAATCAAAGAAAAACTAATTTCATCCTTATGGTCTTCATTTATGCTAAAGTGGAGTAGATGAGGAATAGCCTGTTTCCTAACCAGTTCAAAAGCAAGGGATCAGAAACTTTAACAGAATTGCCCCATTAATTTGTTTGTGCTGTGTTTTTTTTTTTTTTTTTTTTTCCTCTCCTCCTGGCTGCAGCAGTGGCTAGGATTCAGGAGACAGATCTTAGTATTTTTGCTGTAGACATGCTGTATGTCCTTGGGCAAACTGCCATATCTTTCTGTGCTAGTGCTCTGTTATTTGCTTAAACTATATTCTAAGTACAGAGGCCGATGATTGCTTTATCTGTAAAATATGTTACAATGAACCACTAATTTCAGTTGGGTCCTAAAATGATTTGGACAGTTATTGGCCAAACTGTACTAGAAAGTGAGCTGTGTCATGGTAAGATTTACAGATAGAAAGACAATGGATGATGGTGGTAGTTATGAGAGGTACAGCTGGGTCCAGGAAGCAATAAAATTAATCTAATCTAGTTATACACAATTTTGTATTGGAAGTGTATATGAACCATACTTGGCTACCCCTTAATCTGTCCAGAAGCATGCACATTTTGGGGGGAGGAACTGCAGACAACCACCTGAAAGCTGTTGGCACATCAGGCCAGAGTATTTACGGAGGAAAACGTGGTAAATGACATGCAACAGAATCACAGAATCACAGAATTGCAGGGGTTGGAAGGGACCTCAAAAGATCATCAGGTCCAACCCCCCTGCCAAAGCAGGTTCCTCAGAGCAGGCTGCCCAGATAGGCGTCCAGATGGGCCTTGACTATCTCCAGAGGAGGAGACTCCACAACCTCCCTAGGCAGCCTGTTCCAATGCTCCGTCACCCTCACAGTGAGTGAAGAAGTTCTTTCGCATGTCAGTGTGGAACTTCCTGTGCTCTAACTTGCAGCCATTGCCCCTTGTCCTATCCCCACAAACCACTGAGAAAAGGTTGGCTACATCCTTCTGTCCCCCACCCCTCAGATATTTATATACACTGATGAGATCCCCTCTCAGTCTTCTTTTCTCCAGGCTGAACAGACCCAGGTCTCTCAGCCTTTCCTCACAGGGAAGATGCTTCAGGCCCCGTATTGTCTTTGTGGCCCTCCACTGGACTCTTTTCAGAAGATCCCTGTCTTTCTTGTTCTGGGGAGCCCAGAACTGGACACAGTACTCCAGGTGAGGCCTGACCAGGGCAGAGCAGAGGGGGAGGATCACCTCCCTTGACCTGCTGGCCACTCTCCTTTTAATGCACGCCAGGATCCCATTGGCCCTCTTGGCCACCAGGGCACACTGCTGGCTCATGGTCAAGCTGTCGTCCACCAGGACCCCCAGAGCTTCTCCTCAGAGCTCCTCTCCAGCAGGTCGTCCCCCAGCCTGTACTGATACATGTGGTTGTTCCTTCCCAGGTGCAGGACTCTACACTTGCTCTTGTTAAACCTCATTTGGTTTCTTCCTGCCCATCTCTCCAGCTGGTCCAGGTCTCACTGAATGGCAGTGCAGCCTTCTGGCATGTCAGCCACTCCTCCCAGCTTTGTGTCATGGGCGTACTTGCTGAGGGCAGACACTATTCCCTCATCGAGGTCATGGATGAAGATGTTGAACCAGACCGGACCCAGAACCGACCCCTGGGGAGCACCGCTAGTCACAGGTCTGCAGCCAGACTCTCTGCTGCCGATCACCACCCTCTGAGCTCGGCCAGTCTGCCAGTTCTCAATCCATCTTACTGAACAGGAGAATATGTAGTAAATGATTTCATACTCTTACTTACTATTAGAGAGCTTGTGTAGTGAATGCAGGTGAGGACTGTCTAAAATCTGTGTTAGCTTTCTAATATTGTTATGCTAACATAATGCCATCTTCAAGATGTATAAACTTTGAGGTTGAGAATGATTAGGAATTTTCACTTGGTGCTTTTTGAATTGGCCAATATATGTCCTGTAAAATGTTATACAGTCTAGATTTCAGTTTGGTAAAATTGTTTGCACAATGAGCCTGTAATTTTAGACAAATGCACTTTTGTCTAAGTGCATTTTGACTATGTGCAGACTTGAGGGCAGTGACTACATCACTGGTTGTGACCTAGCTGGACCCTGAACCAATGTATTACTCTCCTTAGTCACCAAACTGTGCTTCTCTTAGCTCATTATATTCATCTAGAAAAAAAACCCTCTGCATCTAGTATTTTATGGGCTGCTTTCAGTAAATATATATTTTTTTCTATTCTACTTTTTCTCTTATCCATCTGACAGCTCTGGGTGTTTTTTTTTTTTTTTTTTTTTGAGCTGAAATAATTGAAGCTTTTCCTTAACATTTTTTGGAAATCATTTATTGTTTTTTGTTTTTGTATACAAAATCAATGCTGGCAGATGAGCTTGGTACCTGGTACTTAACTTCCTCAGAAATAGCAGTTTCCTTTGGGCCCTAGGTTACAAGAATAAGAGTCATTAAATTAAAAGCTAGAGGGTGTCCTTCCCTGTGAACTGTTTTGCTGATTTGTAAGAATATGACAGTGAAGATGGATTTTTTTTCTCAATAAAAGGAGAAATATCAATATCTTTGATCTCCCTGCTCTCCCCCTGATACATGTGAGTCCTGTATACTTTTATACCACGGCGTCCTGAGTTAGAATGAGTTTAGATCAACCTCTCAGAATTTGTGCGTGAGAAACTAGTGCTGCCTGTGAACATCAGAAATCTTGGCTTCATTCTTGTCTCTGAAAGGTAAGACCTGGATTCTGCAGGGGCACGGAGAGGTATGGGACATGAGTAGTCTGTAGGGCTGCCTCTGTTCCCTGTGGCTGTAAGACTGGGGCCGGGCTGTATGCTTGAACTGTTGCATGGCTGCTTAGCTGAAGTAAGCACAAGCTGTTACAGCTTTTTTACGCACACTTGTGCACTTTACGTGTACACATATAATGTATATTTAGCATGCTTTAATAAAACATTGAATACAACAAACAGTTGCAATGAAAATTACATGCTCTTATAAACATTTTTATTTTAATCTAGGTTTTGTGCTGTGATGCTGCAGAGGCATCTACAACATAATCAGCTTGGTAACAGAAGAAAGTCATTTCTTACAATGATCCCAGAGCCCTTTGTTAATGTCAAGGATAATTTGGGCTGACTGATTTGATTGCTCCTCTTTTCTGGCAAGAGGTCTCCATAAATGAAACTGCTTGCCTGGGTAATTTAGGCTTATATGATTGCCAGTGAGCTAATGATGCAAACACAGCTGAAATAAAATTTCCACTTTATATTGGAGATTTATTTAAAAAAAAAAAAAAGGCAGAGGGGACACCACTTAAACACCTGCTGTATGAGTGCTGTCAAAACAGGGAAGAGTTTCTTGCCAATCTCAGGATAGAAAGTGGCTTGCGCATATTATGAGACATATTTTGGCCAATTAGCCTTTATGGATCACTAGAACACTCTTTTATGTTGTTGCGGACAGGTTATCTGTTTAGTACAATGCACTTCTATTCCCTCTTACTTCCTGCACTGGTCAAAATGGGCTGTTAAAATTTAGAGGTTTTAAGGAAAGGATTTTTGTTTAAAAAAGACAGGGCAAAACTCCACAGACATCAACATAGAATTCAGTATTATACTGTGATTTATTGTGGAATAAAGCCCCAGCTTCTTCATTAAGAAGATTTACGTGTGCAGTTCGTTTGCCCAAATCTTTTTTTTCTGATATGTCTGGTTTAGAAAAAGAGTGGTTCCTGGTGCATGCATTGGTTCTGTATGCTGTACACAGTTCTGACTGGGAGCAACTGAGGGAAAAGCAACTATCAGGAAACAGAGCTATGTAAATTCCTCAACTACGCTAATTAATAAGTATTACAGGCTTTGGAAGATGGAGGGAAGAGAAGCACAAATCTTGTTGTTTTACTTGGCTCTTAGAATACTTTAGAGGCCAATTCATCATTGAATTCTAGGTCAGCCTGTTCCTTACTACTTGTCTTTTTTTTTTTTTTTTTTAATTTCCTGTTGCTATTTTACATTCTTCCGTGAGTCCATTAGGACTTGCCAAACATAAGCAAGTTTTCAAATTACCAAGGTTCAAAGCAGAATCATTTATAGGAAATTCTTTGCACAAATTATTTCAAAGCTGTCTGTGATGAGTTTTCTTCACTTCCTCAGGAGCTTTTAATTGAAGACTTGCAATTTTGGGGGGAAAAAAGTATACCTCATTATGAACAGATCTTGCATCATTAGGAGGTAGGTCAGTCAGAGGTGTATCAGCAAGTGGCTATCTTCATAAATAATGTAGTTCTATCTCTGCCTAATTAAGTGGGTATAGTATGATAACCTTCTGAGCTAATCAGCCTGTGTTATTTGTACTCTGTCATTCATTTTTATCTTATAGTACTTCAGATGGCAGTTCTGTTCAAAGTCTGCCATCTTGTATATTGTGAAGTACTTTGTTCTCTTTTGCTTTAACATTGCTAAAGTAAGGGAGGTTATATCAAGGTTTAATTCAGTTCATGGAGTTTAAGGGGATAGCTTTAAAAATGTGTCCATGAGGTATATGTACATCCACAAGCTAGCTACTGCTTAGGTTGACACAAGGTATCTCTCTCTATGTGCATAATGATTACCATATTGTTTATGCATAATTTTCTGCAGGGTAGAATACATCTCTGTTATATCTTATCTATATTTAGTGTTACGGCATATGAGGGATTTAGGAGTCAGTTCTGTTGCAGAAAAGGAAAATTATTACTTCTTATATGTTGTGTGTCCTTGGCTCCCCTTTACCTTTGACTCTTCAACTCAAATCCTCCAAAATAAACAAAAATAAACAAATAGAAAAAAAAACCAACAACAACCCACAAACAAAACAAAAAGCACTGACAAAAAAAACAATGGTATACACATATAACTGAAAGCCCAGTATCATAGATAATTATCGTAATGGTAACTAGTAAATAATACATTTAGTAGATACATGGATAAAAATGATATAATGAGTAAGTCAAGATTAATCATTAGAAGGAGTTCATAAGCAAGTGTGTAAAGATGATCTGCTTGATATGGGTAACAGCTCTAGGACTGCAGAAAATGGGCCCGTCTAAGGGACTCTGGCAGTTGAGTTGATTTCCTTGGAGCTAAACCTTCTCAGCCCCCTAAAAAGGCTGGCTGCCTATGAGTGTACCCCCAGACCATCTTGAAGTTGTGCGTGGCCGTTCCGTGAAACTGCTGCCTGTGCTGGGGTACAAGTGTGCCTGTCTCAAGCTGTGCTAACAGCTTACCAGTGTGGGCAGTGCTCAGGCCTGCTCCGTGCCTCTGGCTGGATTACTGGTTTACTGTATAGAAATGCAGTAACAGCATTTGAAAGTTCCCAAAATGCTTTTGAAAGAGTGTTCACAGAAGGCTATTCAAGAACAAAGCTGTTGTGGAACAGGGGAAGTTGTTCTGGATTAGTAATTGACTAAATACTGGGGAGAAAAATGTCAAGAACGGTCAAGTGAGATGACAAGTAAATCTTACGGTCATGATTACTACAGACTGTACTGCTGCCTACAGTAAATGTGTGGCTGTAGACTAAAGCCAGGTGACAAAACTGGATGCAATATTGAGAGTAAAAATTGAAATTGAAGGAGAACAGTTGTAGAATGACCTATAAGGTGATCAGGAAATAAGTTGGCAGATGATGCTCAGAGTTAGAAAACATGAAACACTTTACACTGCAAAGAAGGAAGTATCAGAACTCTATTTGGAGAATCATGGTTCAGATTTCATTTTATAGGTAGTATTTAGGAGACATATTAAATACCTTATTGATAGTGCTCAGAAAGTATCAGCTTCAGTCAGCAGTGTTCAATCAATAGGTTAGAAAATAAATGACCAAGGGGAGCATGTAAATATAGTATCTTTATTCATTATTTCTCATGACAGCCAAGAGCCACTAAATGAAAATTTCAAATAGGAAGTTTAAAGAAAAATGGTACTTCCATATAGTTTTGAATTATGAATGCTATTGCCATTAGATTGTAGTTTCCAAAAAGATTTAAAATATCAAGCTAGTTTTATAAAATACATATTCTTTAGGCAGCTATTCAAGACAAAAGTTCAGATGGAATCTTTCAGGAAGCCTTGTGATTTCACTGACATTCAGTAGGACCCTGTCTGCCATGTAGAGGTGCTGTGTGTTGTTCCCCATCACCCCCCCACTCATGCCCCGACCAATTTGAATTAATTATGAAGAGATCCAGAAGCTCTGTTTTTCATGTTGAGCTTTTGTCATTTTCTATGAATTGTTCAAGCCAGGTCTTTTTAAATGGATGAGGCAAATGGGTCTGTGGCTTGATCTTGCCTGGAATGACCTCTAGGTTATTTCTCTTATGTGTATTAGTATCTCTCATTAAAAATCCAATTAATATGGGTGCTTCATCTGATAAAATAAATCTTCACTGACAGAATAGGTAGGGTGTATTGATTATTATTATTTTTTTCTGAAATATTGTAGATGTCTTTTGCTGTTGTAATAGTCAGGTTGTAAACATTATGGAGAAAGGATGCAAAGAAGACAAACCCCAGGTGGGGGACAGTGTCTTTTATTATTGATTTGAATTATAGCGAAGTCTTTAGCTACAAACGTATCTTCAGGTTTGAACCTCAAATAAATCTTGATGACATATCATCCACAGTCAGATTGTAAATCTGAGCTCTAGTCTGGGTTTTCATCACAAATTTGTTAGCTGCCTAGGAACCAAAATATGGCCAGGGTAATCCTATGAAGGTTTTAACTTTTAGGTGCAGACTATAATATACAGCTGGGTTTTCAGGTGATACTACCTTTGTTCATGAGAGCTAATCCTAACTTGGAAATTAGAATAACAATTTGCAACACACATATCCTCGGTGGAAATAGTAATAGCTTCGAATGAACAATTTGGATGAGGCAGCCTCAGTGCAATAGCAAAATTGACCCAGCTCCTTCACCACTTTATTTTCCATAGAGATTTCAGGATTAGCTAGAATGTGAAAACATTACAATCTATATTGAAGAATGAATGAAGGTAGGCCTGTGTTCTCAGAAGCATGAATAATTTTTAATTGCATCAACTGATATAATAGAAATTATAATGTTTCCTTAGAAACCTCACCTTGTTTGACATACACAATTAATCTGCAGACAGCTTTGGGACAAAACACAGCAGCTTAATGAGGCCAAATTCTGACTGTGCAGATTAGTGACAAGATCCGGTCAAAAACTACGATATTTGATCAGCAGGACTGAAATGGACTGTGTGCCCAAGCACAAGTGTGTGTGTGGGAGATTGAGACCCCAGCTTTTCCCAGATACCTGGGTGCCAAGGAAGCATGAAAGTTCACTACCCCAACAACACAAGTCCCAGGCGTCCTCTGGTAAGCACTGAGCCATTTTGAATGGAGAGCATGCTTCCTGAATTTTCAAGCTGGTTAGTGAAGGAGACAATTTTGTGTATTGTATGATGTTTAAGATTTACTGAAATTGATAGACTTCAAGTCCTTCCCCCATTGCAGAAATGGGGCATCTCCCAACTTCAGGTTCCTTTCTCCATAGCAGTCTGCTAGGCCCTGCGTTGTACCTGATTGCCCTGGAGGCCTGAGGTTGACATAAATGACTTCTTACCTCTAAGGCAGGCTGGCTAAGGGATCTGACTTGAAGCTCTTAACTGTTGTCTTGTCTCAAAATTTAAGACAGATTTTGAGGAAGACTGTGACACTTGAGAAAATGATGACTGCTCTAAGATCAGCAAAACTTTTTTTTTTTTTTCCATTAAACTTGACCAAAAAAGTCAAATTTACACCAACTGTCTAGAATCTGTATCAGAATGTAGTTAAAATTGCTCACAGTGTCTTAGGACAGGTGGTGAAAATGAATAGCTGTAAAGGAAATTCAGGTAAGAGAACATAATTACCAAGCTGGATTTTGGCCAAGACATTAGTGCTAACAGTTTTATTTCTGTGGAAAATGCTGTGGGATTTTTAAAGGCCATTTGGTTTTCCCTTATTACAAATATTGCTTTTTTTTTTTTTAATGGCTGTATGATTTGAGGCTTGGTTTTGAGCCTAAGGAGTATTTGTCAGGGGATTAAAGACTGGGGTATAGCATATGAAACCCATGGTAGTTGTGTAATTAAAGTTTATAAATAAAACTGAATTTTGTTGAGCTGCAACCACTATACAGTAATTTAAAATTTTTAGGAAGTGTGCTTTGTGGCATGTTGTTTGTAGACCTACCCCTTTTGTGCTGACAACCATCTTTTTACTGTTATTCCAATGTGCACGAGTAGTGACCAAAATATAGAAGTACTAAGGAATCCTAACGCGTGTGATTGTAAAGTAGCCATGTGTTTATTCTACCTAGATGATTAGTTTTCTTCTAAAGGGAGCCAAACTGTCCAAATACCAGTCTATACTACAAAATGAAGTGCAACAGGGCTTCCTACAAGTACTTCCTAGCAGCAGGAGGAAATGAAGGAAGACAGAATGAAATAGTCGATGGGTGAGTTGTATTAAGATTAAGCAGTCTGATCTCTAGCAGTCTGATCTTGGTCTGAAATCTGCTCATCCCACTCTAAATTTGTAGACATTGTAGTTTCTACTTTTTTTTTTTTTTTAAGAGCCGAATCAAGCCCTTCGGTTACAGGATTGATTAAATTAGAGAAACCCTAAGGTTTAAATGGGGAACATACATAAGGAAGGCTGCCATGAGTGGTACTCTGTGCAGGAATTTCCTGAAGTTCTTTCTGTGTTTCTGTCCATTTCCAATGGACAGAAATGGAATCTTAACTGTCACGTCAAGTATGGCGATACCATGAAAAACTGTGAGAAGACACAAAAACATCAGAACAGTGTCAGATGGAGACTTATAAGTGAACACTGTGAAACTAGAGCACGGTATAAAGCACAAAATTGTGAAGGATGGGAATTTGTAGTAATTAACAAAATAAGTACAAATTTATATAAGAATATATTTTAATTATATATTTTGCTATATATAAATATATATTAAAGTAAGTTTGATAAGGTACTCATGCATCCAACAAACATGTGCCCAAGAAATTTTCCTGAAATCTGTTTGTTTTTTGTTTCTTTTTATAGATTACCTTTTGATTGCTGTAAACTATCCTCCGTATGAACCATTGTGAGCTATTAAGTTCAATGGTACCAGAATGTTTAATAATAGATTCAACATTTTTTAATATTTTGGAGGAATTGATATTTGCCTAGTCTCCATATGGAGCATAGCATGTTAATGAACAAGTGATGCCTGAAAGGTCACAAACAAAATGAATAATTCCAGCTTTTGTGATGTATTCTCCTTAATATTCTGTTGAACATATATATATTGAATGGAGCATTTGCTCTGTGGTAGGACATATTATTTTTGTTCTTCCACTTAATGATATGAAAATACTCATTTCTGAATATTGGCAATATTTAACCTCTTACAATGCTTTCTACCAATGAACATACTAATGAGCATTTTAAAGTCATTGGTTAACTCTGCTTACCAGTTCTGTTCTGTGTTATTGAAGCATGCTTTTAGAGCTAGGTAGAGTGCCATACAGACGAATCTTTCATCTCTTAAAACAAATCTCTGAAGCTTTTATGCACAATTATGCCAGGCATATTCTAAGTCTGTAAGAGCGCAGAAAACCCAATTATTTTTATTCTCTGAAGTTGATTGTGGAAGTTCTAAGGTTGAGAAGAGTCCATCACAAAGGATGGTAGTCTGCATGCAAAATAATTTTTTCAAATTACAATAATTTTTCTATTAAAAATTAGAAATTTTATATTTTGGGAAGGAAGATTTCCTTGTCGTCATCTTCAGAAGTTCTGAATTTATTCACGGCTAATGTATTACAGATATCAACTGAAATGTTAACTCAAAATTGAACATGGCAATTCTGAAGTGTTTTTATCATTTTTGGACAGAAACATTGATTTCTTTTGAAAAAACAACAGCTATTTACTTAATTAAAATTACTTGCATTTTTATTGCTTTTGGATTAGCTGCTATCAAATTTATTTTTGGAGATACATTGTTGAATTTTGGAGGAGCTGAATTAGCATGGAGCAATTTTCAAAACTGTTTTTTTTTTTGCATAATAGCATTTAATATCAGTGAAGTCATGCTGTCTTATCTAAGAGGAATAAAAATCAATTTTTAATGCTTTTGGTTTGACCTGAAAGAATTTAGTTTAAAATGAAGATATGGTTGGAGCTTACAACTAAGTTAGTTTGTAAAATTCAGTCTTAATAAAGTAAATATAACAAAATGTAATGGCAGTATTATGTTTTTATGTATTTTGTCCAATGTTATGCCATAATAAAATAGCTTTATTAAAATGTTCTGTGATTGTTTACTCTAAAGCACGTGTTTTACTATGTGTAGGGTACTTTGGCAATTTCTTTTATATCTGGAAAGGTTATTGTTTTCTTATTTGAGGAATACAGTTAATGTTTTAATGAATAAATAAGTTTCTTCCCAAACTGGGAAGAGAATCTAAAAACCTTAATCAACTGTTTGAGGGAAAAAATATTTGAATAGGCAGAATGTTTTATTTACAAATCTTTTGAGGTATTTTCTACTTTTTGTTGTTGTTGTTGTTGTTCTCACAATAAATATCTGAACCATCCAGGCAAAACCACCTCTTTTCCTAAAGATTTTTGTTTTAAATACAT
Organism: Aythya marila; assembly: GCF_965140915.1. Taxonomy (NCBI): domain Eukaryota; kingdom Metazoa; phylum Chordata; class Aves; order Anseriformes; family Anatidae; genus Aythya; species Aythya marila. The sequence goes on along the minus strand of NC_139055.1, from coordinate 2,305,403 downwards.
CTGTGTATTTTGACTGTGTAGCTTTGATTGTCAGAGTGTCAGAGAAATCCAGGAACCTTTCAAGTAAAGCAAACTGGTGAAAACCAGCCCTCTACCTATGTTTGTAGGATGTTCTGATAAAATTTTAAACAAAATCTTATTTTTCTTATGTCATCTTATTTTCTGTATATTGTTCTATATACTCAGCTGTATGTGCTATGTTAGTAGACTGTTGCAGGAATATTTATTTAAGTGTTTTCATTGTTCACTGTGACTGAATTGCAAGTGATTGTAAATCTTTGAGCTTTCAGTATTTGACCTTAGTCTGCAAGTTATGCTGCAAGAGAAAAGGGTGGGTAGATCACTTGTGGCGTCAGTTGGTGAAAGTAACAGTGGTACTCTGCTTGTCCTAATCTGAAAATTGAATCGAAGGTTGATTGATATATTTATTTTTACAAAAGGGAATCGTGCAGGAAAGAAAAAAGAATGTAAAGTGTTAACATCCTCAGAGGCTTCTTTTCTATTAGAATGAGGCTGATTAAAAGAAGGAGCTTTTTTTTCTCTTTTATTTCTGTTTGGCATTAGGGAATTTAGAATTGAGTTTTTAATTTTAAACAGAAATCACTGAGGGGCAAACCACTCTGTTTCAGCTCTCTGACGATTGTATTTATTCCAGGAAGGCTTTGTGGCCCAAGCCTACACAATTTTATTGACGTACTTCCCCTCTGAGGCATTCTCTTCCTAATTTAAATTCAAATAGGTCAGTTAAGCTGAGGTTTGACATGTGTCAAATCCTTGCTGCTGCCTTTTTTTTTTTTTTTTTCTCAAGGTCACAAGTACTGACAACACAAAAATCAGCTGAAATCGGGGATGTCCAGGGTTTTAGGGAGTATTATCCTTGTGGGAAATATTGTCATTATGTAGTATTGTGTCCCTGATTTGGCTTTAATTTTTTGTAAGGTATGTTATAAATGCTAAATATGATTTAATGAAGTGTTGTAAATTACCATAAGTTACAGCAGAATTTACCATAAAACAAAGGAAATGAAATTATGAAGATGAGTTTTCATCAATGTTAAATGCAGTCTGCAGTTAGCTATGTTGATATGGATGAATCCAAGTATTTTTTCCTTTACTGGTAGAAAATAAATGTATGGGGCAAGTTAAAAAGAAAAAGCCAAGGACACACCCTGTCAGGTTCTATTGTTTCAACATCATGGGTACTTTTGAAATTTTAGACTTCAAAAAACCCACAGCAATGACGTGAAGCAAAATGCAGAGGAACTACATCAGCAATCTACAGATAAAACATGGTAGAGAGAGAGATCAATTCCCGTCTTTTATTGAGCTACAACTTCCAGACAGTGCAAAAGGCATCAATACGCCAGCCAAATCTGGAAGGCTCCTCATTAAGTTCTCTACTTTAGTGTTGTGAGCAACATACACATGCAGCTCAGAGGTGGAATGCATAAAAGCTTTCTGCTGATCATTGAATTTCACAGTGCAGTTTCTGAAAACTTATTAATTTAAAACTGCAGCACTTACTGTTGAATGCTTCTACGCTTTATGGACAAGTTCTCTCTGCTGTTGGTTTTGGGTGACATTGAACAGATTGTATAATGGTTTGGAGTGTGTTTTTTATTATTATTATTTTTTAATACTTTAAAACAAGCTTAAAAATGCATGCTGTTTGGCCTAGCTCTGCAGAGGTAAATGACAACTCATGTTGGTTACATGAATGCAACAAGGGGGCCTTGGAAAATCCACCCTGAACATAGTTCAGTCCTCGTGTCTTTAAGGTCATCTTAAGTTGTACATGGGTTGAGAACAACTCTGAATGTCCTGTGGGGATAGAGAGAAAATAGCTTGTAGATTCAAAAAGCTGAGTTCCATGAAACTCTGATTTGTATTACAACTTGTTTGGTGGTAAGACTGAGCTGAGAGGTTCCTGTCATCGCTCAGAGTGCTGACCCCATCCCAGCTGCAATCTACAGCCTCTCAGGAGTACTGAATCATAGGTGTGTTTGGCTTAGCTCCAATCAAAATGGTGTAATGATCTTTTCAGTGTTCAAACCTGCCATAAAACTCTGCCTATGTGCATACCATCATGCAGTAAAAAGTAAAGTATAGGTTGATGCACAAGCTGCAGATGCTTCCTTAGGCGGGTAACACACATTCAAGATATCACTGGTTTTAAAAACCCTTGCAGACTTTCTTTGGTCATGGGTAAGTTTGGTTTTAATTATCCAGCTGCGTTGTCAGCATGCAAAACATTGCAACTACTTGAACCTGGACATCCATTTAAAAAAGTCTTAACTGGTTTCTCAGTTCATAGTTAAGCTTTAAAGCTGTGCTGACGAAGGAAAGAGTAAACTAGACATAAATTAATATACATCTAATTACAAACACTTGTAAACTATCCAAATGGGCACAAAAATGACAAAACATCGGTAAGCTAGTAAATGTGAGGATTTGACTGAAGGAGTGGCAGAGAATTTCCTATGTGTAAGAAGAGCTCATGCTTGAAAGAAGAGAAGGACAGCTAATGTTTTAAATAGTACTTAACAAAACGAATGACAAAATGTATACTAAGATTATTGGCTAGAATTTAATAAAGTACATTAGAATCCAGCATTCACTTCCTTTTCAACTCTTCACTGTTTTATCTCTGAGACTTCATGCTTAAATCACAGTACAGTGGTTCAAAAATATGTAGACTGATTTTTCATCATAAATAACTATTAATAAGTATTAGTTACAATAATTTTTGTCCCTTGACACTTGAATTTTGTAATTAAAATTACTTTTTTTTTTTTCTATTAAATACACAAGTTTTAATTCAAAAAGCAATTTCATTTTTGCCACTTGTACAAGGATGGTCTGTCAAAGTTAAAGAAAATGACAAAGCAGTTTAAAGATTTCGTGACTATAAGTACTCCAAGACTAACCACGTTTGAAAACATAGGAACAAGCAAGGTCTCCCTCAAGCCTACCCCTCCCCACCATCAGTGACTATCCATCAATAATTTAAAACAAAGACTAGAGAAACATCATAATCAACATTCCCAATAAATTCTAAAGAATAAGTAGCAACAAAGGTCTTAATCAAAATTTCAGTGTGAACAAAGGATATGTAACTACTTTAAGAAAAAAAATATTTCATTGCATTTTTGTGAACAGAATAGCAGCTGATCAATGTAAAACAGTGTTTTTGGGTGACTTTCTGTTCTGCCTTCACATGCTGCTAAACGGGTCCTGGTAATTTTCCTGCAATTTAGAAGTGCTAAAAGGGAATTGATTAAGCTTTAGTTGCTTGTATAGTATCTTAAGCTCTGCCAAGCTACAAGGTGGATTGTAATTGACCTTGAAACACTGAAAAACAAAAAAGAAATGTTTTCATGTGACTTGAATACTGACAATGATATGATATGCTGTAGCACAGAGGAATCTGTGTGTAATGCATCTGAATTCCATTTGGTAGATTTTTCATTTTTCAATTCTAATATGCTATTTACAATAATCTGACATTAGTGCTTCACTGGGGCTCTGTAGCAGGAACTAGTAACCAGTCCTTCAAGATTAGTCAGATGCTGTAAATTCCTGGTAATTACTGTCAAGTTCTTCATTTTTCTCAGCCTCTGTGGCTTGGAAGCTTGAGGATTTTCCTATTTTAAGGCAGTTTAATTTAAATGATAATATTTTAATTAATGTATTATGTTCCTCTAATTTTGAAAATATTTTCTTTCTCCTTTTTCTCTCTTCAAAAATTATACAGGAAGTTAGCTTACTCCATTATTTTATAGCAACTTTTAAAATGAGTGTTTTGGTGCTTTTATTTTATTTTATTTTATTTTATTTTATTTTATTTTATTTTATTTTATTTTATTTTATTTTATTTTATTTTATTTTATTTTATTTTATTTTATTTTATTTTCCCATTTCTTATTGCAGCTCTTGAATGGAAACAAAGCTGTTTTGATATCAAGCAAGAAACTGGGTGGGAGGGATGGTGGAGGAAAACCATTCAACTGATATAATTTTCTGTAGCTCCTGGAAAGTCTGGGAACTAGCCAGCTACTGTGAATTTCTACTGTTTTGAAGCTTCAAGCAGAACCCAAAATAGGGATTCTTTAGATGCATTTCTTTCAGGTTTTAATTACCTGATTTAGTTTGCATATCTTTTGGAATAAATACATACATTTTTGATGTGAATCTTCCTACAAACTTTCTTGCTTGGCTTGAAAAGTTACACACAAATCAAAATTTGCATCCAAGAAGATCAACTAAGCAATTAGCATGGGTTTTACTTATCAGTATTGTAACGGAAATTAATCTGATTAGCATTTGAGATGAAGAAGAACACTTTCTAAAGTACCAATATATGAGAACCCTGTGAAGGGAAAATCTAACAGTGGATTCAGATAATTTTATATTTCAAGATGATTTATAGGATTTTTATGATCATGGAAGAGGAGAATATGTGGGGTTTCTTTTTTTTGTTGTTGCTTCGTTTTGTTTGTTTGTTTTAGAACAGAACTGTTCAGTTGGAAGGAACCTACAAAGAACAGTGAGTCCAACAGCCTGACCACTTCAGAGCTAGCCAGAAGTTACAGCCTATTATCAAGGGTATTATCCAAATGTATCTTGAACACTGATGGACTTGAGGCATCAACCACCTCACTAGGAAGCCTGTTGCAGTACTGCACCTTCGCAGTAAACACTTTTTTCCTATCTTCCCATCTGTACCTCCCCTGGAGCAGGTGTGTGCCATTCCTGGGAATTCAATCGCCAGTCACTCGGGAGGAGAGACTGGTACTTTCCTTTCTGTTTCCCCTCAAGAAGTCGTTGATCAAGAACATAATATTGTTAAGGCCTATAATAAGAACAGAATATACTAATATATAATAATAATAATTATTATAAGACCTATAATAGTAACAGAACAAGACTAGCTTTCAGATGCACAGCTTGTCTTTGTAATGGAATCCACAATTGGGTTTGAAACCAACTGCTTTGGATTCGATTTAGTTGTGTAGGTGACTTAAGTTTAAAAAAAAATAAAAGTAAGAGTGCATGCTGACAGAAGAGGTGATAGGTCATTCATGTGGATTTAAATTGCCCTGTGAGATGGTGATAAACTATTATTGTTCTGTAGGTGATAATTATTTGGAGATTTTTTTGGGGAAAAACTGTAGTATGCCACAAAGCCATTGTATCTTTTTTGGACATAATTATAATATTTAGCAGAGCTATGCAATTTAGTTCCCAGGCCTACCTTTGGAAGTAGAGTTACAAATCTTCCTTGACAAGCTGGAAAAAAAGGTCAGAGTTTTTGTTGCTGTTCTTTTGGGTGGTGGTGGTGTATTTTGTGGTGATTTTTTGTAGATTATTGTGCAGGCATTCTCCTACTGATTTTATTTAGTATTTTTGAGTTTATTCTGGTATCTAACTTCTCTTCACAAAATATTCATGTGAGTAGTAGGTCCTCTGAGTGAACTATGCAATTTTGAGAGGCTGCAAAGGACACTTGCTATTCTAACGAGAAGAATCATTAGCAAGTTTTGAATGTATTGTTATGAACGGTGTGATTCCATTTGTGTATTTGTCTGTGAGAAGCTTACGTCATATGATGTGTTTGGAAAAGTTAGGAGGTTGCTTAAAACCCGAGAAGCTATATAATATGTTGAGCTAGATATTATATATATACATATATATATATATATATATACACATACATTATTTGTAATAAAATAATTTGCCATTAGCAATATTATTTACAGGATATTCTCTGACTTGGCAAACACATGAACGTGATTAATTATAAGTGAATATTTAATGAGGGGATAGAGCATATGTTTTTCAAATTTAGGGTAACTGTCACCCTGGCCTTGACTTTATGTATAGCTATCACCTCATTGAAGCAAGGTGGACTCTCTGTATGTCAAATTAATATACAGAAATGTTTTGGGTGGTTGGAACCCAGTTTTGTAAACCAGTTGAAAACCTAAGGAATACTTTTACGGTCTTCTGTGTATAATATATATAGCACCTCTTCTCATTCTTACTAATCTGTAAAGAAAGGTAAACATGTAATCTTTGCGTCAGTAGATGATTACTGTCATGACGAAGCCATAAAATGGATGTTTCCAAGTATGAAAATATTGTGTATTAGTACCAAACCTTTTCTTTGGCTCTCATGGTGTTATGTACAAGACAAAGTAAACACAAGTTTTTTTTTTCTCTTCCAGAAGAAACAAGCACTGGCTGATTTGCCTTATTTTTCTTGTATATATTGCTGAGTTGCCATGCCTGTTAGGCTAGTGAATTGATATTAGGGCTGAGAAGTGTTTTAGATCACCAGTAATTCAAATTGTCATTGTGTACTGTTGTGCCTCTGTATCTACATTTATTTCATATCATGGCTTTAAATTGCATTTAGGATTGTGAAGTGATGGGATATATAATGGGAAATATTACCCAGGCAAACTATATGCAAACTCAATGAGCTTGTTGGAAATGTTAGTTTTAGTCACATTATAAATCAGTAAGTAAATAAAATTTACTTATATGTTGAATACTCCTATATTTATTCATTAGGAGCTATTGACTCAATATAGTTTCTTATGCAATAATAGCACAGTTATGTCATGACACAATAACAATTAAGTTTTAGAACAGTCTCTTTCTGAGGTGAGAAATAATTTCTTGTGCAAACTCTCAACAGTCCTGAAATATATACATACACATGAATTTAAAATATCCTTTTTAAGAAACAGGAAAATTAATACTTGCTGAGCATTTACTCAGTCCTCTGCTCTAAATTACTTTTTTTATATCAATCTTATGAATTTTAACTCTGATCCTAATATGTCTGTCTTAGTCTGTAAGATATCTTACCTGAATCAGTAAAGAGTTGATTTCATATGAATTCAGACATTTGTACTACAGAAATTTGCATCTAAACTACTCGTCCTGACTACAGTTTGTCCCAGTGAAGGGTGGCCCCGTTCCTTCTTAGGAGAGAAGTTAATGAATGGATGCAGAGAGATTATTTCAGTTTTCTTTGCTAAGGTAACATGCTGCAGTTAGCATTAGATTGAAAATGTTTTAAGTTTTCATATTTACCTGTTAAAATGTTTACCAAACAGACAAAAATACAGTCTGAACTGCCTTTTTGAAATCCTGCTCTTGATATAGTTGGGTTGTGTTGTTCAAAGGATTTCAGTTCCTGTTGGTCTTAAGATGAACATTCCTTTGAAGTCTCAAACAGTAATTTGGGTGCCAGCTCACTGGATTTTGCTAATTACTTTTATTAATTCCTCTTATGGTGCAGGGAACTTCTTTAAAACGAATTGTTATAATTTACATTCTAATTTTCACTCCTCTAAGGAGTGCAATGTGATCACTGAGTCTAGAATTGTGGCATTGATTTCAGGAGATACAAGCTCGTGATATAAATTAAAGATAGCTGTTTGTACGTTAAGAAAAGCACAACAGTGTGAAACAAATGTGGTGGAAGAGGATCAGTGGCTCTACAAATCTCTAATAAGAATTAGTTGTGTTGAAACCAATTAACATGAACATAGGTGAGATGTGTATCCTCTCCATTATCCCTAGGACAGCACTGTTAGGAAGTGCCCTGGGTCAGTGCTGGTATAGTCTCTTCTGAAATGGATAATCTTTATCTATGTGATGTATCCTATTGACTCTCACACTGGAGTTTTAGTGAAATTAGTGAAATGTAATACTTCTATGGGGCAGAAAGCATCATCTCTTTCATGAACTGTCTTTAAAGTCGTGAGCCAGGGTGGACTCTATGCCATGATCTTGTGTACAAGGTGAGCTATTACGGCATGAAATGCTGTTTGAATGATGTTAACCCTCTGGTTACTTAAGATTTTTATTTATTTGTTTTTATTTTAAAACTTGCAACAGCGTCTGCCTTGTGATGGCCCCAGTACTTGTGTGGCTGCAAAGTGACTTAAAGGAAAAAAGATTCAACATGCACAGCAGTTCACGGATTGCAAACTCACAAAAATTTATGTGACTGTGAGAGCCAGGGTGGAAGTGAGAGTGGGAGTGACTGTTTCTTTCAAGAAAGAAGGAAGGAAGAGTATCTCTAGTTACATAAACATCTGTTTTCCTTTTTGTGGGCCAGGGAATGATGGGTGCTAACTGGCTAGCACCTCGTTTTGCACACTAGGAGGATAACTGATTTGGCATCTGATACTGCTAATAAATACTTAAGTCTTTTGTCTTACTAGTTTCCTTGGGCCAATGGTTTCAATGATTTCCTTTTCCACACTAAGCACCCAAGTCCTTTTTCTAATCATTGTGCTGAATAATTGTCCCATTTAGTACACTTTTCTTGGCTTAGTCACTTGCTCCTAGGCAAATTATTTTTGCAATTGTGTGCGCTGAAATGCTTTTCCCATCTGTTGGAGCAATCGCTTAAATGATTGAAGTTCTTTTAAAGCTGCTTGGATGGTCATTTATTATTTTCTCTGTCTTAAATTTTGGTGTCATCCACAAGCCCTGGAAGCTTGTTCTTAATACTGTTGTTACATATAATCTGTTGTGAGAACAACTCTGGGAAATCGATGAGAAATTTCAGTGGTTATTTTTTTTGTGTGTGTGTTTTTGACATTTTATAAAAATGAAAAACAGCTTTAAAATATTCAGCTTATGCAATTCCCCCCCCCCCCCCTTTTTTTTTCCTGAGTTATTTGTGATTTAGATAGAAGTGATATGAGTAATCAGAAGTGGTAAATGTTTTTTGAGGATTGTTCAGTCTGACAAAGGTAGCTGAAAGTGAATAGTATTTGTCCTGTTTTTAAATAACCTTTCTATTATTCAGGCTACTTTTCATTGTACTTGCATTCAGTCTTACAATTCAGCAAAATGATAATAAACTTAAGGGGTAATAGTCTTCTTAAATATGATGACTGGCACAGGTTTTATGAGCAGTCTGAGTGTAGCTGTATACCCTGTGGATTTAATTCTGCAGTCTTTTATTGTATTAATACAGCTACTGAAGTCAAGTTAACAAGAGACAGGGTGCGTGCTGATCAGTGTATATCTGAGGCTTTATTTAGCAGAGCATTTATCTGGCTTGATGCTTTACTCACATTCTAAGAGTTAAAGCTAAGTTCCTTAGCTCCCATGATAGCATACATTTCCCCCTCGCTACAAGAAGGACATCGAGGTGCTTGAGCGGGTGCAGAGAAGGGCGACGAAGCTGGTGAGGGGCCTGGAGAACAAGTCCTACGAGGAGCGGCTGAGGGAGCTGGGCTTGTTCAGCCTGGAGAAGAGGAGGCTCAGGGGCGACCTTATCGCTCTTTTTAGGTACCTCAAGGGAGGCTGTAGCGAGGTGGGGGTTGGCCTGTTCTCCCACGTGCCTGGTGACAGGACGAGGGGGAATGGGTTTAAGTTGAGCCAGGGGAGTTTTAGGCTAGATGTTAGGAAGAACTTCTTCACTGAAAGGGTTGTGAGGCACTGGAACAGGCTGCCCAGGGAAGTGGTGGAGTCACCATCCCTGGAAGTCTTCAAAAGACGTTTAGATGTAGAGCTTAGGGATATGGTTTAGTGGAGGGCTGTTAGCGTTAGGTTGAAGGTTGGACTCGATGACCTTGAGGTCTCTTCCAACCTAGAAATTCTGTGATATCTGGTCTTTCTGTGCACCAAGGTTCAGGGTGATTTATGGTACAGTCCATTATTTTGAAGCAACAAATGATTATTGGAAGATAATTGCAAACAGGTAGTAATATCAAGTTTTTAAGTCACAATGAATGTGAGGTAGATTACTACACCTTGGCTGTAAAGTAAAGAACAAGGTGTAATTTGAGACAAAAATAAAATAATAATAATAAAAAAATCACCTGGTAACTTGCAGTCCTGGTCTAAGGGTCTGAACTGCCCTCTCATAAGAACATAGGATGTGTCTATCGATTGATTTACTTCTTTATATATTGGTCTAGCCTGGGTGAAGCATTGTAGTATGTTTAACTGGCTGCGTTAGTATCTTGATCCTGAATTTGTGTCAGAGTAATTGTCATAACATTTCAAGTGTTGTTCTTCAGGATGTGAAAAAACATTACCAGAAGTCATAATTAGTCTTAAATGTGCTGATTGCAGAATCTAGGCACGATCAGTAGATCTTTTTTTTTGTCTTTGCTCTGGGATACGACCCTGTGAAGATCTGTGTGGAACAAAATCCTGGAATAGTCTACAGGAGAATGTGGATTATCTGGGATTGTATCTCTACTGCCTCTCATAGTCACCTTGGTACCCCCTCCCCCCTGCATTGTTGTGCCAAATAGTATCCTAACCTTATATATACTATATATATATATTATATATATATATAGTATCGTATTCTTACCTCATATTAATAGAGAGGTAAGCATTATATTTCTTCTCTCCTGTGGTACTAGGGGTTTCCAACGAAGGAGCTTCTTAATTTGCTAAACAGCAGAACCCAGTGCAACCTGTTTGCAGTGTGGAAGCTCAGACACGTAACTTGGCAGAACGTAGTCATGGACACTCCAGCGCACCTGTACAGAGCTGCACTAGCTTGTGAGCAGCCTGAAGAATACAGAAAGCATGCTCCTGCTTTCAAAGCCTACTCCTATTTTCATCTCCCATTGCAGTTTCTGCTCTGTTGAGGATTTGTTAAAATTATGAGCTCCTGAATGGGAGCCAGGACTCCCTTAGCCATTGCTAAAACAATTGCTGGAGGAATCACCCATGCAGTACAAATGACAGAACAAGAGACAGTTTAAAAAACAAACAAACCAAAACCATTTCACTGAAAAAATGCAATTTCCTGATTAAATCCTGTAGTTACTCTATGCACAGATTAGATGTTTTTAGCTGAAGTACTCTTCTACATGCATATTATGTATTCATGTCCTGGGTAGCTCTTAGGAAGAGGTGTAAGGTAATCTTAATGTGGTATTGGAGCAATGCAAGGAATTGTGACGAGACATTTTCAAATAAGTTCAGGAAAGCTTGCTTGCTCCTTTGAAAACTTGTATTTTTCAAGAACAGCCCTACCATATGGTCACATTTGATAAAGATCACTAATGTTCTTTTTATTAATTTTACAAGCCTCTGAAACTGCAGGAAAGCCTGAGGTAATTAAACAGAAGGTGACCCAAGTCTTATTGTATGTTTCTTCCAGTAGTCATCACCTGAACTTTATGTGTTCTCACATACCTGAGTGGGTATGTACATCATTTAAGTATAGGATGTAGTTCTTTGAAATAACATGTTTTTTTTTTTTTTTAACCATTTCTTCTTTAAAAACAAGAGAATTTACATGAATTTAAACCAAAAAGAAATCCATTTATTTTTCTACAACACAAGTAAAAGAACAGCTTGTTTCAAGAGAAGAGAGGTTATATAAAAGGAACATTTTTCCACTCCTTGTTTTTTCACAAAGAAAAACATCTGATGCCCACTGTGTGCCTGTGCTTGGTGTGATAGTACAGTAAGATATTTTAAGATACCGCAGGATTAAAAGAATTACATAACTCTGTTTCAGCAGACCTAAATTCCTGTAACTAACATTTCTAAGGGAAGAAAAGAGTTTCCAATGTTTAACTTCCATTCACTTATAAGAAGTTTTGTTTGGCTTAGGAGGTCAGCTGCAGCTCTGTGTATTTTTATGTACGTAAGCCTTTTTTTTTTTTTTTTTTTTTTTTTTTTTAAGTACTGATCAAGCATGTGCCTATCATGAATCATAAATAATTCTGAACATGTCAGTTGTGATAAAGCTATGAATACTAGAGTATCAAGTAATATGTAGTGGCCCAGAGGTGCTATGGGTTTTGTCAGAGGACTTTTAGGCTTCACTCCAGGTATAATTGGAGGGAAATGTCGAGCTTGGGAAAGCTGGGCTAATCTGAAAACCATCCAGTTTATCTCCAGAGCAACAGCAGTTTGCAGATGGTCATCAAGTAGGAAGTAAAGGTATGAGAAAGAACTTCTAACAACAAAGAAGGTCTATTTTTGCTAGCAATGGAAACACTAAATTATGGGAAAATATCATATATTAGGGGGTCTATTATGGTAAGAAAGCTAAAACCCACCTCTCAAGGATGAAAGTTGTAAAAACAGGCTGGCTATGGTTAAGCACCAGTCTAAAGCCTAAAAAAACCTGCAGATGAATTAGGGTCACCGTGAATCTCAGAAAAAAGCAGTTAACCTGCAAAAAACAGTTGTTTCAAGTTGCCTTCCTTATCATTGTCAGTCCATAGTCATGTAGCTGACTAGGCATGCCCAGCTTGGAAACTGTGCTCTGTATAAATAAAATTGTAGCCTTTCTTTTTAACTATCCATATTTTCGTGTCCAAAAAAAAACCAACAAACAAACGAACAAAACCAACCACCATGTAAAGTTAGACTTCTGGTAAAGCACCCCGATAAGCTAGGGCCCTATTTTTGATCCACCAGCATGTCAGTTATGCAGGTACCTCATGTACAGAGCTGGGAAGGGATGCCTCCTGAATGGAGCTGTAAGAAAATGTTAGCTGACCAAACTGGTGTCTTGTGTTGAAAATTCAGAGTATAGGGAAATCTCTGTTGTTTAAAGAGATACCATTGTGGAGGGGAGCAAGAAGACATACCTTCCCCTCTTAAGCCTATGGTGGAAGCATGAAGCTGAATGTAGGCTGTGAGGATTCTTTGAAGTTTGTAGACTGTTGAGGAGTGTAAACATACCATATGTGCCTCTAGATGTTAGCTCCCATCCCTCCTATTGTGTTTACAGAAGACCTTGTGGGGACATGAAGTGCGATTTTGAAAACAATTATTTTTTTTTTCCCCTCTGTATTTTGGCTTGTTTTGGCTGCTTAAACACCCTGGCCTTCTGAGTGTGGGGGCTGGCACAAAGCTGGGCAGGCAGACTGGCTGAGGGATCAGAGGATAGGAACGTTCCCTTCAATTCTGCATGGACCTTAAACTGACATTATTGCAGCTTGAAGGTGCCATTTAAGGAAATTTAGCTTGGGTATGACGCCCACTGAAGGAATAGTTTCCTTGTCTAGACCACTTGTCCTCATTTGTATGCAGTAGTCTGCTGACTGTTCATTGTGCCAATACCACTATCTTAGGGCTGTGCAGTAAAAATAACTCCTCCGTACCATCAGTGTTGCTGCCTCTCCCAGCAGGAGTGTCTGCTGGGTCATGCCAGAGCAGGAGAAAGCCTTCTGCTGCCTTTGGCTGCCTCAGCAACTGTTCCTTGTCTCTTGTTGGGGAAACAGAAGGACGTGTAAGTGTTTCATAGGTCAAATCCAGCCTGCTGCTAACTGATGAGGAGTCCATTAAATGCCATTAAAAAGTGTGAGCCAGGCTGCAAGTGTTCTGCTTGGGAAGCAGAAAATCTTTGGTTAAGGTTTGAAGATCTAGGTTCCTCTGGCTGTATCTTGTCCATTTGCAGTAGTTAAATGTAAACACTAAGAAGCAAGGAACAAATTAAATATTGTTTTATTTGGGGCAGATACCTCACAAGGAGTGCTAGTGTAATCAGTTAACACCATCAAGAAAACAAGGTTTTCCAATTATTGGTAACATTTCTATAAAACATCAGTATTAGATAAATTTTGGATTATACTTGTTTTTGTGAACACAAGAAAGAAGTATTATTCAGGAAAGTGTTGTAGGACTGTGTACAATGAAAACCAAAAAGCATTTACTAATTCAGCCTCTCTATTATCTCCTTGGTATTATTGCAGAATGAACCAATTTCTGTAGCATTTGCTTTTGCAAGTAACTTGTATACAAAACCATCTGGGTTAATGTTATTTTTGAAAACTTTGTTATTGGTGTTCCATCCGAACAGGAGTCTTTCCTCACCCAAATGTCAGCATTTGGAGCTGCTCTACATGATTAGTAGCTGTGGGATGTTTTGTTCTGACGTGACCTCAAGTAGTAGCAGGGTCTGACATCACTGTTCTTGCTGTTACCTGGTGTCCTTCCAGCTGGACCAGGAGTACCTGTGGTGCAAAGTACCTGTTTGCAGAATCTTAGTGCTTAAAGCAAGTAGAAAGAGTAAACCTGAAGACTACCCTGTCCTGCAGAATTTTGGTTGTCTGCATTTTGGTCTGCCTGGGAATCAGTGTCATTAGTCTGGCTTACTTGCTTTTCCTTCTCAAATCTTTTTCCTCAGCCCAAAAGCAGTACTTGTCTCCTGGGTTGCCCTCGAGGTGATGCAAACACAGCTGACAGGACAGCCTGCTCTAGTCAGGTAGCATAAATGCTCACAAAGTTTGTCTCCCTCTGCACACGATGCTATTTTATTCCAGCTGTAGTCTGCATACCCTGCACACCTTGTGCTGTGTTGTGCCAGGCACCCAGCACACCCCATGGTGCCACACCATAAATACACCTTTCTGTCAAGGTTCATTGAACAGCCCCTTTGTTATTGTAGATCCATTGACCTGAAAAAAATGGAGAGAGGAAGGTCCAGGCTACAGGTCTTGTTGGTCCTGGTGAAACTGGGAAAAAGTGTTGTGCATAACGCATACGGCCACTGTGTGCATGGGGAGGGGGCTAGCCCAAGGCAATATGGTTATGACTGGCAGGCCAGGACTCTTCTGCTGCCAGGGCTCTCAGACAGAGCACTGCGCAGGTTTGGATCCTGTGTGTCATGCCAGATTTCTGCTAGAAAGTTTGTGCTTGCTCCTAGGAAAGCACTTAGACTCTTGGCTTCTAAATAGAGGAAAAGTAGAATTTAGCTCACAAAACTGTGGTGAAGCTGGTGATCATGAGGGCTATGAGGACTCAAATGCATAAACAGTAAGTACCATGCAGTTACCTATGTACTATTTAACGTGAAAATTACAAATTGGCTTATGCAGATTATAGCTACTGTCAGCAGAGAGCTGCTAAGCGAATGTCAGTACCTGCTAGCCTTGTCATATACAGTTGAAGCCTTGTCATATACAGTTGATGGAGATTTTATGTTCTCGAGATCCCTCAGAGAGTAGCAGATAAGTTTTGCACTGTACGTGAAATGAACCGAGCAGGATGAATTTCCTCAGGTAGATTTTGATTGAAAGCTGCTCTGGGCAGTAACCTGATGGCTTGTCTATTGTTCAAGCAGCTTTGACTCCAGTCAAATGACTCCAGTTACTTAGAGTCAAGTAGGCGCTACAGGTTTCTGAGGAGCACACAGCTAATGCTACTTGACGCACATCCAGATGCATGGTTTGAGAAGAAGCAAAACTGAAGTATCTTACTTGATCTGTTCTTAAATAATGTTTAATGTACGTTTTAGGCTAATTCAGTACAAAGCTAGTCTTTGTGGATCTTTTGTTTTGTATAGTGGCAGATGTGCATGAAGAATATTGTGACTGAAGAAGGTATTCCCGAACAGTTTCATATATTAGTCAACACTTTATTGCAGGAGACATAATAGGAACTACATAGAAACTTAACTGTGTGTGCACAGCGTCATTAAAAGGCGCAACTTCAGAAATGCGCCTGGTTGAATTAAGGTGCATATTTTGTGTGAAAACTCCTGTATATAATAAAATTTCAAGCTGTTTACATGACATCTCATGCCTCAAGAATATAGCAGGGCATATTTTGTCCTTTTTCTAAAATCATAATTAAACTGAAATGGTGGAGGAGCAGTGGGGTGCAAGCTATCTGAGTACTACTTTAAAAGCCCAGTTTTGTGTTTGAAGATCAGCCAGGAAAAGGGGTGCAGTTGAGGTATGTGCTGTATAATTGGCTTGACTTTTGAAGGCTCTGTAGCTTGGCTTTCCTGAAAAATATGTCCTCACCAGTAGCATCTCCCAAAAGAATGAATGGGAAGAGTGATTGTGATAGATCAGGGTGTTTGTGTGAAACAAGGTCTAGGCGGAACTTGTAAATGTTTTTATTCCTTCTTTCTTGCTAGTTGTAATATTCTGTTACTGTAAAGGCATACCTTCCCCACCAACCTGTCTTTACAGCTGCTGTATATGCTTAAGATTAGTAGTTCTGCTTTATGTTGACCTAAGAAATAAAGACTGCGAGAAAATGCAAATGTTTCACCAGCAGAGCAGAGTGCAGTGGTTGAAGTGCAGCCCAGTGCAGAAGGATCCTCACAGGTCCAGATGGCCTTGTCACGCTGTAGCTGGGAGCTGCTTTTGCACCTGGTGACTCTAGATAAAGAGTCATTTATCTTAAAAGGCTGGAGCCATTTAAGCAGTCAGGTGAGGATTTTTGTGGATCCCTGAAGACACTCAGAAAAATTACCCAGGTGCTTTAGTTAATTTCTTTGTGAGGTCCCTGAAGTTCCACCTGCACTCTGGAGCAGATTGCTCTAACACCCAACTCTGGACAGCCCTCTAATGCTTGGGGACACCTGTGGACCCTGAGGTCACCTTGCAATGCTTAGCACAAATTTTTCTGCTACAGTTGAGTTCTCCAAATGATTCTACATTTTGAATCTTGAAATATGCAGCAAGTCTTGTATAGTAATGATAAAGCATCACTAGAATTGACAATACACAATTAGCTGGATTTTTTTTTTCCACATTCAGGTGTTGTTGTTGGCTCTTTCAGTTTTCCTTAAATAAAAGTTTTTCCAAGTTTTTGATTTGTCTTTGGTAGTCAGCACTAGAATTGATATTGTTGTATCATGACCAACTTGATTCTGAGATTCATCTCTCTCACATTGTGACAGACTTTAGGTGTATAAAGGATTGGATATTATGCAGGCTTTTTATTTAGTCCGAAACCAGCTTATATTAAGTGCGTAATCTTCTCCTCAGCAGAGGAGAAGGAAAAGTATCATGTTCCAGAATGTAATTACTGTGCTGTTTTGTTGGCTATAATATCACCTACAATTGTAACAAGTAAATCTGAGACAAGTTACAAAAGAGATTTGTTGGGAAGGCAAAAGAGGGACAGGAAATAAAGTAGAAAAATAGGTTGAGTGCACCTCTGATACTGAAAAAGCTTCTGTTATTATTCCCCTCTTTACTCTCGTAAATGTTGGCCTCTGTATTTGCTCTTAGGGGCATTGGAAGAGACCAATTAGCCCTTCCAGTTACCTGAACTTTGCTCTTCTTCATGAACAATACTACACAGTTAAAAATGATCATAATGTTAATTTACTTATAAAAATTACCACAGATGATTAATTTAAGCAAAGCATAGAGCTGAAGGCAAAAGCCTGCTCCATCTCCTCACAACTAATCCTACTGATTTATGGAGATGAAGAATTACAACGACCTTATGTATTGGAAATTTTAATTGTGTGGTTTCAGTTCACATGTGCAAAAATATTGTGCAGTTGTTAGGCCAATGGCTCACTCTTTCCATTAAGGAAAAATAGGAGAATTACCAGAGAAAATGAGGAGAGTATCAGGAGACATAAGTGAACCTGCAGGGAATTAGTCTGTTGAGAGACTCTTGGAGGGGGTAGCAAGTGGTTGCTATTAGAAAAACATTTTTTTTGTGTGTAATAGTAGAGTAATTTAGAAAAAGATCAGATCTATATAGTCTAAAATAATTATTCTACCATAGTAGTAGAATGGCTGAGAGTTCCCACATGGATTTCTTTATACTAAGCATATTATAAACACATGGAAATTGTTCCTGACATTGAGCTTTTATTTATTTATTTATTTATTTTTATTGGCTTCATGAACAGAGATTTTAAATGTGAAGATTCGCAAAGGACTTTTTGTAGTTACAGCTAAATGATTTCCCAGGCTGCTCTTTCTCCTGTACCCCATTTTTCTTCATAGGTTTGCCAGTTTCCTCAGTCATCTTTGTAAGATGAGGATTTCCATATCCAGTTCTTAGCACATCTCTTTTCCTAATTCAGCTTGATCTGAATGTGGTTTGTTGGTAGTTTAATTTTAACAGAAGGCCTCATATCCAATCCCAGTGATATTTTGCAAAGTAAATTTACTCTCAAGAATGGAATAAAAAGAAGAAATCAGAAGTAAAATCAACTTGACTCAAAATATAAATACAGCTGGACTAATCACTTCAGTGATTGTAAGATTGTAAGTAACAGGTGCAGAGCTTAATTACATGAAACACTAGTCTAACAAGATGAAAAACAGATAATGAAGCCCTTTCTGACTCAGCTGCAGAGGTCTTGCTTAGACATCTTCCATGAATTCCTTCCTTTGATCTGGAAATGAAATGTTTCCTCCAATTAAACACCCTATTGTTTAGAAATCCAATTGTTTTCTGAGTCAAAGACTAGTTTATTATTTCTTTGGGGCTTATTCTGGAAATTGCACAGGTGTTTCTTTTTTTTTTTTTTTTTTCTTTTATTGTGTTTACAAATACATTGAGTTGCATGGAATCAAAGTTGTGCTTGTTCAGTTCTCCCAGTGACAGTCTGACTGTCAGATACACACAGGAAAATTCATTAGTATGTTTTTTCTACATCTCAGGGAAAGAATGTCTCATTAAAAACACGTGAAAATAAACCGCTCCTTAGGAGACTAGCTGGTATTTAGCGTCAGTTTTGAGAACCACAGCAGAACCCCAAATCATCATGTCAGCATTTTCATTCTTAGTGGCTGTTGCATCAAATGCTTCAGGTAGGAATCTGGCCTTTATTAGTTTTCAAATGTTAGGGGAATGGTTTGGAGGTACTCAGAAATACCACAAGAGGGCAACCATTTCATGTCTTTGCCCTACTGCTTTGCTGGTGATACTGCTTTGAATTTTTCCCCATAAGGAAAATGGGGGTTGTATGGGAATATGAAGTGTACATTATTGAACCTGGAAGTAAAAAGAATTTGAAAGAATAACAGACCTTTGTATGTCTTTTCAGACACATCTATACTCTTTTTAATTTGCCAAAGTGCAGTTTTGGCTAACAGGAAATACTAGTAGGTAGGTCAGAATAAACCTACATGATTGATTTCAGCTGTAATGATGCCTACAACCAGTCGGATAAAAAACAGCCTTTTGGTGGTTATATGGGATGCACCATACACAGTCTGAAGAGAAAAGTGACCCAGTTAGCTTAGTGTTAAGTAATGGCTTCATCAGCTTTGGATTCATCCTGTCAAGCACTTGCTGCTGTTCAAGACTGTAGTTGGGGCTCAAGAATTCCGTGTCATCTTGTTCAGGACACAGTATTGTTCTGGATGCCAAGCTGAAGCTACATCTACAAATCTCTTTCTCCCTTGTCTGATTTTGGGTACATCAAAAATTAGAATCAAAAACCAAGTAGACAAATAGAGGAGCCAGAGAAATCAGGATTACAAAATCATATCTATATGGCAGACAAGACCTGAGCAGAAAAAAAAAAAGGTAATAAAATAAACCTATAGTGATGCAAAATCTGTATTTATTGGACAACTGGTCAGGAAGAGAAATGATGTGTAAAAATGTATTTATGAAGAGTTTATACATGTACACACACACACCCTTAAGTCAATATACAAAAGCTTTAATATACAATTGTGTACTGCAAAATTCGTAGAGTAACTTCCTATTGAGACACAATAAAAAGACAAAACAAAACCCCACACTTAAAAGACATGTAAATTAAAAACTGATCAGTTTAAAATCATACTATAATTTAGGTATCAATCTAAAACTGTAAGTCATTTTACTTGAGTAGTCCAATGAAAGCTTGTTGATGTAGTTATTTTAATTCACTCTGTTCTTAAGTGACTTTTTTATCAGCATGTATTTCAACCATCATAATCTGCAGTTCCTTTCTGAAGAGTTCTGTTCTTATAACAGATTTTCCAACTTTGGAAACTGTTCTACTATTTGAAGGGGAACCAAATCCTGTTAAATATCTAACTATTAGAACCTGAGTTCATAGCTCCCATAAATACATTGTGAACCTGCACTGTTGATAATCTTAGGTCATGATTCAGTATTTCAGCAGGAGCAAACACCATGTCAGTTGTCCATGCTCAGAGTGAAGCACGTTTGGCGATGTGACTTGTACCCCTAGGTTTCAGAGGCCAGTGTGCCAGGATGAGTGGTCAACATCACTGCCCACGAACGTGGCTGAGACTGGTGAATGACTGGTGCCTTTCTGTGTAAGCTAGTTGTGAGCTCTTCTTACTGCAGTAAAACTGTTCCAGCAGCTTTTTTAAAACGATATTTTAAAATGATCTCTATAAAAGGGTATGGGCTAATTATTTGTGAGGGGAAGAAAAACTTGCCTAGAAATGATTTTCTGAAATAAGAGGAAATAAATAAGGGTTGTTGTGTCCTGTCTGTCAAATTTCTTTTTACGTGGTTTTAGCCATCTTTTTAAAAACTACCACATAGCTGTTGCTTAATTTAAAGTGTACAGCAATTTTAAACTATATTATCTAATCTGCGTTGATTGGTTCCTTGATTCCTCTCAAAGTTTGCTACAATAATGAATCATGCTTTGAAATGCATGAATAAGTGATCTGCGGTAAAAGCGAGGAGTGAAAAATAGGTGCAGATTCAGCTGATCACTTCTAGATGGACAATATTAAGTAGTGCATGCAATTTTAATATTTAAAAGACTGAAATAAAACATGTTTCTCTTGAAAATGCAATCGAGCATTTAGATTTTTTATTTTATTTCATTAGTGTCATTTCAGTTCTCTGTTAGTCCCAGTCATCATCAGATAGGCCTTCTGTGTGTTAGAGGTTTTATGAAGATGGGATTAGGGCTTATATACTACATACTTCGTTTGTGTCTGTGTGCGTGTATATATATATATATATATATATATATAAAAATATTATATATATATATTTATATTTTATATTATATATATTATATATTTTCATATATATTTTTATATATTTATATTATATATATATATATATAAAATGAGTTCATTATATATATATAATAAGTTCATTGTGTGGTATGGAATCCCCCGAGTTACGAGTCAGTTTATTAGCTGCAAGGAAGCTGTGCTTATTTATATTGGCTGGGGGTTTGACTTTTAGTTAGGTAAAGACATTGTAAAGATAAATAAACAATCTGAGTGATCTGGTGATATAACAAGTACTTGTTTCACAGTGGTTTCTGACATGATGAAATAATTTCTGCTGAGATTCTGCTTTTCTGACCCTTTTGGTGAGTGACTACTTATTTTTTGCTGACTGAGAGTTGTACATGTATTGTTACAGCTAAATGATTAAAACTGATAAATTATAAATTATATACATACTTATTTCTTTTAAAAGGAAAAAATAAAGAATATTTTTTGACTACATAATAAAGATGTTTCATTATTGCTTGGAATGTGTGTCTATATTGTCCTGTTTTATAGGCACTTGAAACCTGTGAAGTTTTTCTCTGTGTAAGGGGTTAGTGATGCTGTCTATTTTGAAGTGCATGCTCTTGTGGTCATGCCCAGTGATATATAGCATTGCGTAAGTTTTTGCTTTCATCTTTCACATAGCACCTGCACCCAATTTGGGTACGTCAGGTAACATTACTCTCTGACAGAATTACTTGGCATAGTGTGGCTGGGTTCCGGGTGATCTGTCTGAGGATGGTTTGAGAACAATCCAAAAAATGTCTTGTAATTCTGCCCATAGGAATCCTTAAAATGAGAAATGTGGCTGACAACATACCTGCTCTTCACTGAAGTGGAACTTGTTCTCTCCCTCTTGTGAGGCATCCTATACCATCTGGATGCCCTTGCCTACTGAGAGCGCTGAGATGTGGCTATTTCATATAAAGTGTACTGGCTCATAATACAAAGAATGCTCTGATTAGAACACTACCTTAACTCCTTGTTAAAAGGACTCATCGCAGCTATGTGAATATTGGTTGCAGTTAGAATGTTAATTTTGGCCGTGGATATGCAGACTGGCTTCTGATGCCAACCACCTCCATGCAGAAACCTGTGTGTCTCCTACAGGCTTCATGTGGAGCCCATCAGCAGTGCTGCCAGGATCTTTAATTTTGGATTGTTACATCCCCCACAAAGAAAACTCAGTTTATGTTTAAGTAATGAGGTGTCAGGAGTACAGGTTGCTTCTTTCTTTCTCTTCTTCTTAAGGCAGCAGAGAGGTGATGTAGCTTGGGGACGGCTGCCAAGGAGAAACACTGGTGATGAGGACTCCAATCTGCCAGGTCTTGATTAGGCCCCCTTTGCTTCCTGGCCTCTCAGTGCCACTTGTACCCTCACTCTTCTAGCTGGTAACTTTCCACTGCTTTTTACCTACTGTACGTGGCCTATTTTATTTCTTTGCCTCAGGTTTAGACAGGCAAAAGTCTGTGGTGCTGCTCAAGCTCAGCGGTAGGGGTCAGACCAGATTGCTCGGGTACCAGGCCCACTGGTGGGGAGGTGCTGCAGCAGCTGGGGGCAGCAGGCAGAAAAAAACTGGGACAAGTGGGGGCATGCAGGGCACGGTAAGTCCTATTCCCTGTGGTGTGCAGGCTGAGTCTTAATGGATAGCTGCCAACTGTGTGGAGGAGAGCTTGTTGAGAGAACCTCTTTTTTTTTTTTTTTTTTTCTTTTGAAAGGGATTTTTTTTGAATGAAATGAACAGATTTCGTGTTTGTGCATGTCTGCAGTATGGTTTGAAGCTTTTTTATTTTGATATCTAAATTTTTAAATTAAATTTTGAAGTTACAGACTGCATGGAAGTTTGGAAAGAAGCCACAAAGTTTGAATTCTTCAATCCTTTTTAAATCTCCAACTATAGCCTTAGTATCATTATGCCTTACTGTGCAGCGCAGTAATGTATTGCAGCCTGCTATTGCAGAGCTCATCTCAAGGAGTTTGTGCACAGCAGCACTGGGCAGTAACCCTTGAGCTGTGTTGCTGCCCTGACCACTGCAGCTGCTCCTACAGCAAAATGTAACCTCAGGTGTCTGTGCTGGGCTCTGCAAGCCCTGAGAAGCTGGGGAAAGCGCTGGAACTAACAAGCAGAAATGATTTAGAAGGAGATCTATAGCATGTGTGGATTGATGGATTAGGATTGGCTGAAGGTCCAAGTTTGGAGTGGCAGGGCCAAAAAGCTGGCTTTATTTCATGACTCTGCTAGATTTATCAGGTGCCTGTTAGTTAGGCAAAATGGCCAGTCACATATTCTGTATTGCTTCTACCATCTCTCCAGTGAAGCGACCTTTATGTGCTGCTACTTTTTCTCTATTTTCATATTTTGTGCCCACAGTAGATATTTGGCTGCATTCTTACTGCGCACAGGATGAAGCCTACCTTGGCAGTAGGGACTGTGCAAGCTTTGTAAAGGGCTTTCTGGCAAACATCCATTTTGATGTTTGTTCTTCCTTATCCATCATACCACCATTTAAAGGAGGCAGTGCTTTCTATTAAGTTCTTCAGTCATTATTTAATGGTGAAATGGAAAAGCATTCTGCTGCTGTCACTGTATAGGAGGAGAGAAGAACAACTGTTATAGGACAGGCTCATTAGAGGAGCTTTGGACCTGGCTCTCCTAGTAAAGTAGGTCCTTCTCTTATGTCTACTGGGAATGGAGGTCATCCCTCCAGAGGGGTTTGTCCATCACTTCTACCACCCCAGTAGCATCTCAAACTCATCTCTCCAGGAAAGAGAAAGCTTTGTTAGACACCAGATGAGGCTGACCAGAGAGTGTCATATAACAGCACGGGAAACATGTTGGAGCTTCTGCTGGGAAAGCCACCCAACTGTTTTAGGGAGACCCCCTGCAACCTAGCACATTGATTAAATTTAATATATTTTGCATCATGCTAATAGCCACTAAGTGCTAGTGATAATATCTGCTGTTATGTAGCTGAAAGGCCTTTTTGGCCAAATACGGTTTTTAATTTAACTGAATAATTACATGGAATCATGTCATTCATATTAATACAATTTAGACAATTGATATCTAGAGAAATGAAAAGCATTGGTAATCTTGTGTGAAGCAGAATTTATCATTTGAAAAGTGGAGACATATAAATATGCATGAAATGTTATTTACTAATTGAAAGTATGTAGTTTCTTAAATTATGCCAGTGCTTTTTCATAATAAGTAATAAACAAGCCAATTCTCCTTCAGTGCAGCAGCAAAAATAAATTGCTTCCTTGTGGTTGACTACACTGAAAGTCAGGTATATGATTACCTCCATCTTGTTTCCTACCCACCTGCAAATGTGCATATTATTCTGAAAATATCACATTGGCATATTGTTATCCTATTATGATATGAATTGCTGTTTACATCTCATTTCAAAATTAATTTTACATTCTGTAAGTTAAGGTAGGATTTGCTCTTTTCAGCTCAGAAGTCTAGGATTCTGAAAACAAAGGCTGTCTTCTACTGAAATTGCTAAAAAGTGATAGATGTCAAGTTCTTAAAATGTACGGTTTCAGCTTGACATCCAAACTTCTATTGCTCAGTGTCCTTAAGTGCTGTTTGATTTGCTTATATAAGGCTGTTAAAAAGGAACAATATTTCCAAATATCATAGCAAGATGCTGTCAGTTTTCTGCTGTGAATAACAAAGGTGAGGCCTAGAGAAGTGTCCTCTAGAGTAAATGATAGTGATACAGTCGAATAAACACAGAGATTATTTTGGGTTGTTTTGCCATATATTAAAATTGACAATAGTCTAAAAAACTGTAGCCAGCACATAACGTAATAAATCTGTATTTACACAGAGTGAAAGAAGATGGTGTTTATTCTGTAAACTCATAATTTGTGTAGGCTGTGTGCCTGATAGACTTAAAACTGGCTGACAGCCTAAGTAAATGAGTGGGAAGGGCAATATACCTTCCCATGGAATTGTGTGCAGGGGTCTCATATTGCAAAAATCATATGCATATGCCTTCACAAAAGGCATAATCTTTGTGATAACTTTGATTTTCTCTGCTAAAGAAAAAAAAGCACACCAATAACAACAAAACCAAAACAAACAAAACCCAAGATCACTATGATGTTTTAAAATAAAACAAATGTCAATGTTTTCCAGGGACCTTGTTTATTTATTAGTTTATTCTTGATTGAGTTAGTCTACAAGGGAAAAACATAAAATATAGTGGCATGATGTGTGTATTTTTGCTCTATTTGAAATTAATTTATTTTCTAGTGAAGCCACTCTGACTGCTTTCAACCAGAAACTTTTAATGTACTTCATTCATTTGGTTACCAGTGGGTCCCTGATCATGCTTTGAAATACTGGGGAGGAAAAGGGAAATTGCTCAAGAACATTTATTGTGCATTTTGTCTTGCAAAATGTCCATGTGGCTTGCTGGCAAGAAGCCATTAAGATTAATCTTGAATCGTGTTTTGGACAATATTCCTGTATGTCAATAATAAAGATAAATTTAAGGTGAATTATTAAATCAATCTACATCAACAGCTGGAAAGTATCAGGACAATTAAAGGAGATATTTCAGTGGATGATGCTCATATGCTTTATTCTCTGGAGAGCATTCCCAGGCTGCAGGTGGGAACTAGTGTTGGGAGCATCAAGATAGCCCTGAGAGACGTGAGGATACCCTCTTTACCCTCTTGTACTAAGATATTTTGATCTATTTTGATCTGGTCAAAACCAAAAGATTTCTTGGAGTCTCTGCTCATCCAAAATTGATTATACATGTAGTCCCAGCAAACCAGTGCTGAGGTCAATAAGGTTATGTCACCTTAGTGAGAACTGATTTTGGGGGGGGATAAGATTGTATCCTGTGTTAATTAATGTGCTCAAATTTGTTCACTGGCACAAAGGTGTGCCAGTTGTAATACCCTGAGTAAAAGTAAGCTGTTCACAGCAGATTACTTTGTCTTAAACAGGATTAAAAATTGGCATAGATCAGTAGTAAATTTAGTCTACTGGATTGATGTAAAAATACTTGGGCTGTTGAATGTGACCTGGCTTCCAGGCTCAGTTGAATGTGACCTGGCTTCCAGGCTCAGTTACATTACCCTGCCCTCTGCTTGGTTGACTGTAGGACAAAGCATTGGACACCTGGCTCTCAGAATGCTGTATATGAGGTAATGTTGACATTTTTGTACTATTTATTAGGTGCCATTATCTTTGGAAAAATTTTTATCAGACATATTGAAGTTAGTAGCTGATTATATAGCAGGTCGTTTTTGAAAATTTAAATTATTATGCCAGTGCTTCTCTCCTTGAACTCATGCTCAAGTGATGTGTGAGAGAAGGCAAGGGGAAACAGGTTACAAGAGCAATCGTTTAGAAGGGGGATAGGGTCATTTCTGCTATTTCCAATTTCTCAGTCTGTGACATTTGAGAAAGATATGGTACCTGTCAAGGAATCTGTGATTAAACATTGTACAAATTTGAGATATATGCATGAGCTCATAATGCAAGAAATGAGAAAATTCCTGGAGAAGTGACTGTGGAAATATATATATATATATATATATATATATATATATATATATATATATATATATATATATATATATATATATATATAACTTTTATTTATAAAACAAAGCAAGTACTTAATCCTGACAAGCTATAAAAAAACAGGTCATGTTTGTCAAATTAAGACAGATCTGAAAGCTAAGAATCTGCGTACATGTGTACAAGGAGTATGTCCACAAACTATGTTGCAAAACTCACTTTCACATTGGGGAGTACATCAGTTTTGCAACATTCCAAGGACAGATAATAGAATAATTAATTTGCATTTAACTATTAAGTTATTTGCAATGCTATACATTTTCATGTGCCCTTCACACTGTCTGTGCATCAATATAGATATGTGCATGAATGGTGCTTGCATTGCAACTTGCTTAGGAGTTTATCCCTCATTTTCAAGACTAAAATTAACACATTACTCTTGGGTACCGTGTATCTCCTCTGGCAGGAAGAGGATGCGAAAAGTTACTACAGTGATGTGAAAATTCAGTTGTAATATTAATTATGGAGGGAAAACATGCTGTGTACAGTTACCTTTCTGTGGTTTCTTGATCTTTCCAACTGATATTCTTTACTTTATGTGAAACTTAAAAACTTCCAACTTTTAGTAAATGATATGCTGTCAAATCATCTCAATGCACCCTTTCATGGTGTCCCAAAAGCCAAAAAAATGTATAAGGGAAAAAGATGATCAGAATACAAAAAATAAGGATTCTTCGGGGGTGAATTGAGAAGTTTTCAGGGAGCATTGGCTTGATTTTGCTGGTACCATGCTTTACATAGAGTGAACAATAGGATTCTTTCCATAGGCTATTTTCAATCCAGTAGCTTCCCTGACTATAAGCTGTTAACATCCCCAAGTACCTCACTAAGAGCCATATTTTCAGACTTGGAAAACATTTTGTTATAGATGAACCTTTAGTCCAGTGGTAGGAACTGAATTATCAGGTCTCCTGGAGCCCAGTTCATTGTTCTATTACGTTACAAAAAAAGTAAGAAGTATATCACACAATTATAACTCAACATATTTCATTTGAAGATTAATAGCTTTTTGAATTTATCCTAAATTATGCTTGATCTTTTCTATCAAAGCAGACCAAATATGTTTATATTGCAATTTAGCAGCAGCAAGGTGAGATAGCCATATAAATGTGGATATTTGATTAGTTGCTTTATGTTCATATTTTCTCCTCATGCTACAGGAATACTACCTCTCACAGTGTAGTGATGGAACCATTTTCATAGTAGAAGACAGTCTACTGTCATAAACATACCATGCTAGCCAACATACATGTATATTTATTGCTCTGCATAATGGGCTAAAAATTAGTTTGATGTCAAAGTGATCTGTAGAGAAAGATTCTGCTGCCCTTCTATTGAATTACAGTCCACCCTAAGGAAACTTTCTAGACATTAGACTCAAAAAATAGTTCGTTGTTTGTTTTGTTAAAAAAAAAAATCTGCAGTAACATTATTTAGCATTAGCAACATTCCTATGCCAGATTTTCAAGGCATGGCCAGTAAGGCTCTGTATTGAGAGGCTGTAGGCACTTTAAAACACCTGCATTGTTACCTAAATATGATGCATAGTGATTTTATTTTCTATAAGAATTCTGCTGTGGTGCAGAATTACATGCAGCTCATGAAAGATGAGTTTTGAAAGAGATCTCCCTAAGTTGCCATTTCATTATGAGGTTAAAACTGCATTGGAACACTTCTGCTCACATCTAATAAATAAGCAGACAGAATACCTAAGCTACTGGCATTCTCTGCTCAGTGCCCTGCAGCTGCTGAAAATAATGATACAGCCCCAAAGTCACCCTGTACATTGGGATGAGCTATGCAACACACTTGGTCCTTTCTTAGCTGTATTGAATAGTTTAGCCACTAGAAAATTTCATCCTTCAACAGCCTCTGATAATGGCGATCAACATAGTAATTTATTTTCTGTCAGCATAACTGAAATTCTTTTCCTTATAGGGAAGGCAAAAGAAACGTGGTAAGATGACAGCCAAGGGCTTTTTTCTTCCCCTAAAGCATTTTGCCTTTATTATTCTTGTCGTTACATTGTTATTTGCTCTTCAGTCCTGTATATTGTATAGGAGTCTGAGGAAAAAATGCTAATTTCACTTTCAGAGGCTTGGGGTTGAAGAAAACTTACCTCTGTCAGCCTTTTAAGGAAGTTCATAAGTATAAGAAAATACTCAAAGGGACTAATGATAGATATTCTTTGCTTACCAGGTACAGAACACTCTTTCTTCAATGTAGGAATGTACTTGCCAGATGATATTTTTTTTGTGAAGTGTTGACTGTAGCTCAGTTTTTTGGGAGAAAGAAGTGACTTTACATTTTCAATACTGTTCAGTTTGTATTTGAGAAAAGCCTTGATAGAACCTGCAAAATGAAAGAGACCCTTTCCCTTTTCCCTCTTCTCTCCTTTTTTCAAGGACTTTTTGAGTCCTTGAGCTTTAAAATAATACAGCGGGGTGAATGTATGGCTATAATTTGTCTATGGAAGTAAAGTTTTTGCTTTTGAATATAGAAACATACACATTAGTACACAGCACTGTATGGGTAATTCATATGATATTATGTGCATATATTTATATTTTTGGCGTAATATGGTGTAATTGAACAGACTTGTGCAACAGAAGTCGACAGATTATTACATGCAAGTAGACAGGATTTACTTAGCCAAAAATCTAATCAGCATTTACCTGACTTCAGCATTTTCAAAATCAGATTCTATGCATAGCTAAATTATTCAAATGTATTCTGCTTTCCAGGTTTCAAGGTCACAGTGAGAAGGTAGCTATGCTTTTTCTTTTGTTACCATGTAAGTGGTCAGTAGCAACCTTCTATTAGACAAAATGAATACATAAACAGGCAAGTGGTCATCTCAAATAATTGCAAAGTAAACCAGAGCCTGAAGGAAACAAGTAATTTTTCTTTGTTTCAAGACAAAGTGGTTTTAAATATATTAAATGTATGTATATTGTGTCACATCTTTATGATGCTAATTGTGAAATTATTTTTGTAAATTCTATTTGAAAAAGATACATATTTTATTCAAGAAAAATATTTGAGTGAAACCTAATGTCACCTTGACTTAAGCCTGCTCAATGCAGCATGTAAACGAAACACTCATCTTATTCTCATTCTGACTACCAATGGCCTTTTTTGTCTGCAAAGGGGACAAAATTCACACTGTCTCATGACTGCAGTGCTGAAAAGAGCAAAGTCACAAAACTCTGCAGGATCCTTTGGTTTCTTAGCTGTGGGTATGTTTATTGAGGTCATTTATTTCAGGGTAGGTCTCTATCATACTTTGAGCAAGTTCAACGTAATCTTTTCCAAAAATCCAATCACTCAAACGAAGTCTGTGCTTTCTGTTGTATTAATAGTACCTCAAAGTTTGGTAACTTTGAATGTTAGTAAAGTGTCTTGTGCTTGGTGTGCAGAGACATATATTGATAGAGATTAGAAATTAATAACAGTGGTTAGAGACATACAGTTATTTATCAGTTATAAAAATGGAAAGGTGTATGCTTTGATTAATAATAATCAAATAATCAAATAAGTGTTTTTCTTTACTGTCTCATGCTGTGTTATAAGATAGTCTGGATGTTAATCACAGACCCTCTTATAGGATACCTTATAGGAGATAACTGGAAGACTGGTGTTTGGAGAGAGAATAGATGAAGATGAAGCACTGTGGGCAGTTCTGATTACAGACAAAGCAAGAAAGGCAGTGTATTTCCAGCCCCTTATGATTCTAAAGAGCTCTGTTGAATAACAGACTGCACTGTCTCCATCAAAGATCCATGAAGGTGAATGCTTCACTGCCAGAAATACTTATTTATATATGTGTATTCTGAACCATAAAGAGAACTAGGGCTTATTACAGTCTTTGCTTTAATCTTTGCTTTAATTTTTGAACAGCTAGGTGGTGCTGCTTGAATATTTAGTTACTGTTTAGTATCATAATGTTAAGTTGAAGATGTTAACTCAGATGTATCAGATACAGAGAAAATGCAAATGTATTGCATGTCCCAAATGGATTATAATGGAAGTAAAAGGGTACACATTCTCTGCACTTCACCTATTTCTTCATTCTGTTAGGCCTGGTAAAGCCACAGCTGTATTGTTTCCAATACTCAAATGAACTAATTAAAAATTTGTAGTGTTTTTGTTGTGTAATACTCTGTGATGTAGTTACACGTGTGAAAGTGATGATGATGGAGAGAGACTGAGAGGTGTCAGTGAGCTGGGCCAGAATAGGAGGCAATGAGCAGATGAAGCTGCTGAGCTGTTCTTTGAATGGTCACAGCAACAGGGGGTTATAAATAGGATGTAATAGGCAATGTAAAACAGTGAAATAGGTGTGTGTAGGGGGGCACAATGGGAGAAATTTTGGAGAAATATCCCTATTGAGTAATGTAAGAAATGGGTTCGTGTGTTGATATTAAGGCCAGTTGGAAATAGGCCTTAAATTATTTATTTATTTATTTATTTATTTAGAAATAAATGAAAAATAACAAGAACTAATGTGAATTGGGAATGCCTGTGTAACTCAAGTCAGGTAGCTTATGTTAAAGAACTGCTACTGAATGACTGCCATGTAGTAGGAAAATGAGAATTAGCAAGAACATGCATAAGCAAGTCAGATGCAGCAAAGCTTGGAAAGTTTAGTGCAGGATTAGGACAGTTTTCAGTTGTTCTAAATCACAAATAAGTGGTTATGTTGAGGGAATAGCAAATGATTATATCAGTACACTGTTTAAACAAGGGTACTCCAACTTCCTGAAATTAGTAATGACTTCATTTGTTCATAAGATCTTAAAGCATAAAGGGAAAAGGTAGCGGAATTCAGGTGAAGGTGTCCTAGCTCTTGGTGAGGCTCTGTTAATAGTAGGTACAGCAGCTAGGGAGCTGCCTTGTGAAATAGGAAGATGATCTTTCAGGCTGCACTATAGAAAGTCAGGTCTAAAACACATTCAAGGAACCTGCAATTTTCTGTTCATGTGTAAAAGTTTGCTTTCATATGCACTTCTCTTATACACTCTCTTTTAAAGCCATGCCTCAATTCCTCAGCCTTCTTAATCTTTAGTAGTTCTCCTCCAATGGCCTATGAGTGATGAAAGCAAAAATATACTGTTATTACTATTGGAATCCCATTGAGAATATCCGATAATGAATTCCTTTTTTTTTTGAGAGGCAGAGAATATGTGAAAATGGCACCATTTTAGTACTTCACTTTCAATATAGCTTTTCTATCTACAGGGGATGCCATTTATGTTTGTAACATTTCTTCTTACTGCTTAGCTGTAAAAATGCTACAGAAGACTAATACAATTATATGCTGTAGTATGATTTAAACTGCTGTGATTTATGGAAGATATTACTGAGTTGTCATATGAGTTTCTTCTGGAAGTACTATCCAAGCAGAAATGTTTTTGATAATATTTCAGCCTTAGAATACTGATACTTATCAAATTCTCAGTTATATAACTAAATATAAGAAATCTATTTGTACATATAAATGTATGTACATGCATGCAAAAACATGTATGTAAAAAGTCCGGTGTCATTTGATAAAATACTACATCAAGCATCTCTAACATTTAAAGCAGAGCAACAGCCTAGTGCACACAGATTCTTTGGTGGTGTAAATTGCCATATTTTCCGTGGTCTCTAACTAAATTTATGCTGTCTAGATCATACAGAGCTAAGTCAATCTCCTTTCTCTATGGACAAGTATTGACATATATGTACCTCAGATGGTAATTTAAGGCTTGAAAACGTACTGCAGAGAGCTTCCTTGAATTTCAAAGGTGCTTATATAGGTATGAGAAGACGGAAAAGGAAGGAAGGAAGGAGGAAGGAAAGGGAGGAAGAAAGGAAGGAAGGGAGGAAGAAAGAAAGAGAGAGAGAGAGAGAAAGAAAGATCCACACTTACCTTTACCACAGGAAAAAAAAAAAATAAAATTCTTTAAACAGAAAATATCAAGAAATCTTGAGCTTTCATTAAGGATTGCTCTGTTTACTAGAGAGAGGATTGTGACTCTTCTGGCTTGTAAAAGATCATTTTAAGAGGTGCTGTTAACTTACAGCTTTCGTGCTGTTCTGTGGCAGTTTCATTGAATTCAGCTTGTTGAGATTTAATTATTTTTACACTATGTTTCCACCATTCATTTTGAAAGTTGGGAGTTTATAGGTTTTATTGCACATCTTAGAATTACAAAGAGAGCAATTAAGATGCAAAATAAGTCACTAGCTGTTGACTGTATAAATATTAAATAAGAGAAATGTGACATTTACTTTTGATTAAAAGTCAGAGGGTAGTCAAGAAAGGTCAAAAACTGCTGGTGTATTTGAAACACCTCTCTAAGTGGTCATATATATAGCGAAGTCTGGTGATAGCAGTTTCTTATTAGTTCTTGTAAGGCAGTTGTGTAAGCCTGGATTTGCAGCCCTCATAAACCTCCCAGAGATACTGTTAGTGCCGATTCATGAATTTCCAGAAATTCAGCACAGAAATAACAAGACCCTGTAGCAAATAATGGGAGGGAAAGAATTAATCTGTCACAGATTAATTGTTTGCCATGATGCTGAGCGTCTAAGGGGCAATCCTCAACCAAATTTCCTTCTCATCATGCAGGCAGTTCTCACTCTTGGTTTCTGTTCTTCCTCCTGTAGTAGGTTGTCCAGAGGTGCAGTTTAGTGGGTTTCTTTGCCTCATACTTAATGTAACTTTTCTCTGGGGAAGCTAACTGAAATCATACCCATGTTGGATTAAAGAAAATGTACTTGGATCTCATGAAAGTAATTTAACATTTCTGAATTGAAGAAAAAAATGATGTGAAAAGTAATTTTGTTTCCAAGTACCGGAAAAGGGCAAGTGGCCATTTTGATAGTTTTTCATGCTTACATAAAGGAGATATTTAACCTAAGAATTTTGTAGTATTTCAGCCTACAGGACTTGAAATAGTACATTTGCATAAAGCTATTTTTTTTTCTGTTCAAGCTTACCTTTTGTTTGCTGTCATCTTAAATGTGTAAGTGAAAATGCATCCGATCTGAGAAAACTGACACATTGCCCAAGAAAATTATCACATTGTTCACTTTATGATAAATTATTCCAATACAGACTGCTTCTAAATTTAATTTTTAGTGTCTTGTAGTTAAGGAGGGGTAGAATACTGTTACTAATGAGAAGCCCTTATGACATGGCCTCTATACATGTGGGAAGGGAATGAACCCTGAGCACAGGAGGGCAATTTAAGATAACCTGACAACAGCACAAATGGCAATTTGTGCTTTGGTATTTTTCTGCAAATACGCCTTGGTTGGAGGTTAAGATTAATGAGAGGAGAAAAGTTCTTCAGTATCCCAGAGCAATTTGTCCACTAGGTCACAGATTATCTGAGATTCTACCAAAGGGTAGTACTAAAACTCCTGAGAAGTTTTATAGCCTTCATCATTTTTATTAGTGGTTAATGATCTTTTTTCAGTGTCTCATTTGTAACATGGCATCATTAGGGTTCTCCATAGCACACAATGAATTACGTTTTTGTTTAGCTCCTGAAAGCTCACCCTGTCATTAACCTCTTGTGAGCCACATCAAATCCAACTCACCACTATTTGGCTCAGGTACTGTCCAGAACAGATACTTTCATCTGTTTTAATTTACCATCATGTCTGAAAACATATTGAATAATGAGAGCAAACATGTTTGATTTCGTTTATTCTTAGCAATGGCAGAAGATGTGTATACATTCTATTTTTTTTTGACCATAGATATATATTTATTTATCATAGAATCATAAAATGCTTTGGGTTGGAAGGGACCTTAAAGACCATCTGGTTCCACCTCCCTCCCATGGCAGGGACATCTCCCACTGCACCATGTTGTCCAAGGCCCCAGCCAGCCTGGCCTTGAACAGCTCCAGGGATGGGGCTGCCACAGCTTCTCTGGGCAGTCAGGGCCAGGGCCTCACCATCCTCAGAATAAATAATTTCTTCTAATATCTGATCTAAACCTAACTCTCTTTTAGTTTAAAACCATAACCCCTTGTCATATCACTCCACTCCCTGAAAGAGTCCCTCCCCAGCTTTCCTGTAGCCCCCTTTAGACCCTGGCAGGCCACAATGAGGTCCCCCTGGGGCCTTCTCTTTTCCAGGCTGAACAACCTCAACAGCCTCAGCCTCTCTTCACAGGAGAGGTGCTCGAGCCCTGTGATCATCTTTGTGGCTCTCCTCTGGACTCATTCTAATACTTCCATGTCCTTTTTGTGCTGGTGCCCTAGAGCTGAGTGCAGGCTGCAGGTGGGGTCCCACGAGAGCAGAGCAGAGGGGCACATTCCCCTCCCTCACCTGCTGCCCACGCTGCTGTTGGTGCAGCCCAGGGTATGGTTGGCTTTCTGGGCTGCAAGCCCACACTGCCGGCTGAAGTCGGACTTCTCGTCAACCAATGCCCTCAGGTCCTCCTCAGGGCTGCTTTCAGTCCATTCTCAGCCTAACCTGTGTCTGTGCTTAGGATTGACCCAGCCCAGCTACAGGACTATGTTTAAAATAAAATACTCGAACCTCTTCGCTATCTGCAGCATGAACATACAATAAAGAATTTGGTTTTCTTTTCTAGAATAAATAGTTCACAAATCTTTATGCTGTGCTCACTCCTCTATGTCAGCCTGTCCTGTAGTATTGAATTAACTTTTATGTGACATTTAAGTTTAATCATTTTCACTTCTTCTCAGTACATCATTTAGTAATATGG
Organism: Aythya marila; assembly: GCF_965140915.1. Taxonomy (NCBI): domain Eukaryota; kingdom Metazoa; phylum Chordata; class Aves; order Anseriformes; family Anatidae; genus Aythya; species Aythya marila. The sequence continues at coordinate 2,270,338 of NC_139055.1, read as the reverse complement.
AAATAAAATGAATTGCTAGAAAAAGATATTACAAACTTAACTGTTCAGAAATATCAAGCATACTTCACAATCAGTTTCTTCAGTGCGTGGAAGGACAGTATACAAAGTGATTGCCACTCTATATTTAAATGAAATGAACAACTTTTCAGTGAAATTTCTGATATAATGGTGCTTTAATGCTAGTATGTTGTTTCATACTATTTTCCCATTGGTTTATTTACTAAGATCGTAACATTATTTCTCTCTAAAATAGTTTTGAATCTACATTTTATCAAACACTGGAGCTGATAACATGTAAATCAATTTAATATGGTATATTAATTATCATAATTGGTATAGTTTTTCCCTAACAAAATTTTGAACTGTATGGAAACCACTAAATACCTACTTTTATGTAATAGGACATTATTATTACATGCCAGTAGTATATATTCTGCTGAAAGAGCATAGGGGCTGTTTTGGAAGAGGCCTGGTGGATTTTTTATTTTTTTATACCAATAGTCTATTTTAATACATATTTTTGTATTACCAGGAAACAGAAATGGAAATTCAAATACATTTGATAATCTTTACAAAATATGACAAGAAATCAAAATGAGTCCAAAGGAAATTCCTAATTTAGGAGAAGTCACTAATGTTGGTACTGAAGAAGAATTAGGTTAACTTGGTCAGAATTACATGAAGAAACTTTCTCGCAAGCAGCAGGGGAAATACTGCTGAAGAGCTGTTGGTCTGTCATATTGGGTAGTACTGAAATAGGCAGAATCAGGTAAATAAACCTCTTTGCTAGATAACTCTACTGAAACCTAAACTTGTGCAACTGCTGCTCCAAATTTACTTCAACATGTGCTTATTAAAGATGCTGATTTTCTGGTAATGCAATCCTGCATATCCTATGTATGAAAGAAGGAAAGGTAGAGTTAACTGTACTGAAGACTACAAAAGGTTATGCAAAGTCTTTTGCTTGAAATATATATATATATAGATGTGTGTGTACATAACTTTCTTTATAACTCCTGATGTCTATCTCAAATGCCTAAAATATGATTTCAGTCAAAATTTGTAAAGGCAAAGAGAAACACTTTGATAAAAAACATACAAGACTTTTTGTTCAGAACTTTTAATTACAAATCAAGTGCCAGTCTAGAGACCAATATTTGCACAATAAACTGTTTTCTTTCCAATTAGAAATTGTAGAGTCTGGAGAAAGGAGTTAGGCAACTTTAAAGTTTTCCTGATGTCTGAGCCATACACAGTAAATGCTTCCTATGACTAAGGTTTCTTAAACCAGTTCCTTCTGTCAAGGAGAAATGAAATCCTCTGTAAGATTTCTTCATCAGAAGATACCCAATAGTCAATGTAAGGAAAAGGTTGCATTTTTTTTGGTAGGTTTGTTCCTCTCCTGTTTGGATGCTGCACACCCTTTTCTTTCAGCCCCCAGCTGTGTTAGTGCCAACAGCACTGAAACTGAATAGCAAATTGGCTGTTATTTTCTGTTTAACAACCCCTGAAGCTGACCTGCTGCTAAAATACATTCTAATTAGGTGCCAAAAGATATAGTCTTGTTGTTTTCAGCTTTTCTAATATACTCACCTTCTATCTAAAAATCCCCCAACCCCCCTCATTTTGTCTTAGGGACCCCCCTATGGTGATCACTATATTGCAAGAAACTTTCTTGGAATGTATGTCAGTGTTATGTGCACAGAAGCAGGGTTAGGTTGTCACAGTGATGATGTGTCTATCCCAAAGGGGCTAGACTTCAGGTTTTACCCAGCGTGTTCAACCAGCTCTTCTCATTTTCTCTTCCTGGTGACATACTGCAATGACATGCTTCTTTCTTTCTCTTACTTCTGTTGAGCACTTTCGATTTGGAACTGGTCATCTCTCCTTTCAGATTTTTAAAAACATTTGTAGCCTCAGAAACATAGAGGAGAAAAAACAAAAACAAACAAACAACAAAAAAAAACAACACTTGACCATTTGTATAGGTGTTTTTAATGTCTTTTTGTTTCCCCATCAATGTGTATAAGGTTCCTCCAGCCCCCTGTCAGCAGCTGTAATGTGGAGAGGCTGCTTTACTCTAAATTTGGGTCAGAAACCACTCCACAGCAGCTGAATTCTCTTGGATCGAATGAAGTTTTTCTACAGATGGAACTAGGAGCTGCTATAAGGCTCAGTCCGTCAGCAACGGCATGCTCAGGGCCAAAGGGAAATTCTATGGTGTGTTTCTTGTGCATGTGATCTCCCTGTCATGGAGTTGTCTCCAACAATGTCCTTTGTTGTTGACAACATCAATCATCTCTTGTTAGGTTTGGATACAGGAGGAAGGGGGCCAAGCTGCAGAAATCCTAGGCATCTGATAGAGGGTGAAGAGCCATACAAAGACAGTATGTGCTAGGAGCAGCAAAGAGCAATGTTTCATCTATCACAAACTTAATTACCTCACTGGCAAATCTTGCACCTTTCTATTGAACTCTATTGAACCTTTTACTTGATCTTTCTATCCTCGTTTTTCATCCCTTGCTACTTCTTACTTTATATATCTTTTGAGGCTCAGTCTTACTGTATGGGATGCTGATTTTAGTCATGTAGAGAACAAATATATAGTAATATGATCTCTCTGTTTCTGAAGAACTCTGAGTGATGAGGATGCTGAATCCTTTTCCTATTTAACACATCTCCATGAACATCCATCAAATTGTTCATTTTATCTAGAGCCTGAAGCAAGGAGAGCTTGTGAATGAAGCTCCCAGTCCATGATGCAGAGCACGATCAGAGCTTTTCCATACTGTATACCACCATTTCCCTGAAGGGAGATAAAGACTGATACATGAAGAGCTCTTTAAAATAAATGAAGTAATTAATCAATCTTTGGTAAATTGTGGGTTTGGTCCAGAAATAGCACAGGCAGACTAAGTATTCAAACCTTTTTCCTGTTTGGATAGGACTTTTAAAACATACATTATTAAAAATGTGTACATACAAATAAACAAAAATGTGTGTATGTTATTAACTATTCTAAAGTAAACAGGAGATTTTTCTATTAAGCATCTGTATAGTTTGAATGGAATTCCTGAACTAAAGAAAAGCAGAGACAGGGCTTATCCGTATTGTTGCTTATCCATATTTTTCTCATCATGATTTATTAGTTTCATTTTTGTACCCATAAAAAGCTTTTGTAGTGGAAAACATAAATATTTAAATGACAGAAATGTGTCTAGATGAGAAAGACTTAGGCTATAACAGTTTGGCTGAAGACCATCAGCAATGATATTTTGATCATGCATGAGATGTTACAGAACTTGTTAAAATATCTGGATGGACTTATATTCAGATCAAAACAAAAATAATAAATAAATTCCCAAACATAGTCTCGGATTAAAAAAAAAAATAAATTAAAGTTGAAATCCCAAATTTCAACTATGTAAGTTGAAAAACCCTCTCCTAGGTTTCAATACAACTGTGAATCTAAATTTTAGGTTTTGCAAGAGGTTCATAGAAGTTGTGAATTATAATGATTTTTTTATAGTAACCTGCTAGTGAATTTAGTGCTGGAAACCAAAGGTAAAGGTAAAGCATGTTAGAGCTATTTAGCTTTGGAACGTGGTTGTTTTCAGATGTTTTTGGCTAGTACAGAATCAAATCACATTTTGACTGACTTACTTACCAAGCAATATAGCAACAAGAAAAGGTTATATCATACTGCTAGTTCACACAAACTCAGAGGAGTGGTTTTATTATTATTATTATTATTATTATTATTATTATTATTATTATTATTACTTGGTTTTAGAATGGTTCTACTTCATTTTCTTTTTTCCTCTAGACAGACAGATTTGTCTAGAGATTTGTTCAACAGAACGTTATTTGATAAAGCTCTTTCAAGATCTAAAGCATCTAGAATAATGTGAGAATAGGTTGTATTGAGACATTTCTTTTGTACCAATACCATTGCAGTAATGGAAAGAAACAGCTTTATTTCATGCATGCTGCAAAAAATACACATAAGGCTAAAGCATAGGTATGATGAAAATGGAAACAGATGAGCAGAAAGCATTATAATCAATGATGAGTAATGTACAGAGATGCATGTTACAGGTTGGCAGAGAATTTCTCTCTGCAAAGTTACTTTTGATGTGGCTGGACAAGACTAATTTAGCTTGACTGAAGCCCCGTGTTGTTTGAATAGACTTTACTAGTATAAATATTTCTATGAAACAAACATCATCACCTTGTTCAGCTGCTTTTGGATGGGGTCTTTTTCTGCATGTCTATGTTTTCACTTCTCAGTGACATACTACAAATATAGAGATTTCTGATTTGTCTTGTTGAAACATCAATGAACCAACAACTTGAAACATATTTTTTAATGATTAATTTGGGATCCCATTAAACTTTTCAGAAGAAAAGATCAAGTTGATGCTTAGAGGAAGTAGTAGCTTTGTTTGTAGCTGATTTTAAATATAGGTTCTCAAAACAATCTGATGCCATTTATTGTGTTCTAATACTAAAATGTTCCCCAAGATCTTATGACTGCTAACAGAATAATAATAACAAATAGATATTTAAAACTTCTTTATTAATTTATCTACCAAACACAAGACAGTTATGAATACTGGTTCATTAAGCTTTGCAGTGCCATTTGTAATAGGCAGATGCATGTATCTTCATAAGACAGCTTGCAGGATCACAGAAGGAGCTTTCCATGAGAGGTAACAGTAAATAGATTAGGAACAGAATTCACATGTAAAACTATAACAGTGTTTGATTAAATATTGTATGAACACAAAAAGATTTGAATTTAGTGCTTCTAACATCAAAAATTCAGAAATAGATTTTGTGTGTGTGTGGTACTGGCCAGAGAAGATTACACTGGAAACACTACCAAATACTAATGAAGATGTATAATGTTGTTAGCATAGTCATTATTGGTACAATGACCTTTGAAACGAACTGTTTCTTGGCCGGAAAGGTTCTGAAGATGAGGTAGTGCTAGAACAGTACATGCATTTAAAATGAGAAGGAAGTGCTGGACATTTTGAATTTTTGTAGAGCAATCTTCTATGTAATGTGTTATGATATACATTAGACTTCATAGTTTTCCTAAAAAGATACGAACTTATTGAAAATATCAGATAACTGCTAGAATGATGATCACAGAATCACAGAACTGAAGGGGTTGGAAGGGATCTCAAAAGATCATCGGGTCCAACCCCCCTGCCAAAGCAGGTTCCTCAGAGCAGGCTGCCCAGGTAGGCATCCAGACGGCCCTTGAATATCTCTAGAGAAGAAGACTCCACAACCTCCATGGGCAGCCTGTCCCAGTGCTCCGTCACCCTCACCGTGAAGAAGGTCTTTTGCATGTTGGTGCGGAACTTCCTGTGCTCCATCTTGTGGCCATTGCCCCTTGTCCTATCCCCACAAACCACTGAAAAGAGGTTGGCCAAATCCCTCTGTCTCCCACACCTCGGGTATTTGTACACATTGATGAGATCCCCTCTCAGTCTTCTTTTCTCCAGGCTGAACAGACCCAAGTCTCTCAGCCTTTCTTCACAGGGAAGATGCTCCAGGCCCTGTATCATCTTTGTGGCCCTCCACTGGACTCTTTCCAGAAGATCCCTGTCTTTCTTGTTCTGGGGAGCCCAGAACTGGACACAGTACTCCAGGTGAGGCCTGACCAGGGCAGAGCAGAGGGGGAGGATCACCTCCCTTGACCTGCTGGCCACTCTCCTTTTAATGCACGCCAGGATCCCATTGGCCCTCTTGGCCACCAGGGCACACTGCTGGCTCATGGTCAAGCTGTCGTCCACCAGGACCCCCAGAGCTTCTCCTCAGAGCTCCTCTCCAGCAGGTCATCCCCCAGCCTGTACTGATACATGTGGTTGTTCCTTCCCAGGTGCAGGACTCTACACTTGCTCTTGTTAAACCTCATTTTGTTTCTTCCTGCCCATCTCTCCAGCCGGTCCAGGTCTCGCTGAATGGCAGCACAGCCTTCTGGCGTGTCAGCCACTCCTCCCAGCTTTGTGTCATGGGCGTACTTGCTGAGGGCAGACACTATTCCCTCATCAAGGTCATGGATGAAGATGTTGAACCAGACCGGACCCAGAACCGACCCCTGGGGAGCACCGCTAGTCACAGGTCTCCAGCCGGACTCTGCTCCGCTGATCACCACCCTAATAATAATAATAAGCTTTTAGGTTTACATATCATTTATCATAAATCCTTTATACTGTACCAGGAAATATTATAGGAAACTTGGTGTGAAATGAAGACTAATTTTTCTGATATATGATCTATGACAACATAGATTTGCATAGATTAGAAGAAAGTGCCAAAGTGGTGATATTTTGCATGTACACAGAAGTGTCTAAGCTAGATTTTATGTGCAAAATCAACCTGAGATTCGCAGAAGTCTTGGGAAGAGTTTAAAGCATGTGTTTCTTGTTCTTAATTCTTTTAAAAAATATAAAAAAAAGTTAGTACTAAAAAGACCCCACTCCTTCCCTCCCCCCTTTAAGGAGTTTTCAAACACTCAGACATGCTTATTCTTTGGGAATCTCCTGAACAGATCTTTCAAGCACTATTAACTGAGCAGAAAATAGAAATTGTGGCAGTGCTAGGCAGGCGACATAGCAAAACCTGTAACAGATCCAACAGCATGGAACTTTCAAAATAATCTTTGATTAAGAGGTTAATAGGATTTATGAACCCTTGTAACTTGAATTCTTGTAACGATTCCCATTATAAGTAGCACAGACATACATCAAATGCTTCAGGGGCTGATTTTGTTTGTGTGACGTGTGGAAAGCAAACTCCACCATCAGTAAGATTGTAAAGTAGGTATGTTTATTCAGCGTGGGGTGGCACCAGTCGTGTGCACCCCAATGTGGCACTTGCCTTGGTTTTATGTGGTGAAGAGTTACATATGCATGAAGTTTCTCGAGACGCCTATACATATGCATGACCTATCCCCTCTTTGTATTAAAATTAGTTGCAGGGTGTCATTTTCATAGATTCCTCCTATCCACACTTGAGCAGTGTTTTCTGGTAGTGGTCACCGGGGGTCATGGGGATGAAGATTAGTGAGTCTTCCTCATCACCGCTGGTTGACCTGTCATCTCAGCGCAGACTCATAAGCTTCTCAGCTTCTGCTTAAACTGCAGATTCGGTTCCAGTTGGTTCTTGAAATTTGTTTCCTGTTTGCTATCAGGAAATGTTTTTTGTGAGGAATCCCCGAATTTCCTGCCTCAGTTTCTTTGCACAATAGGTAGCGGAAGATATAGCATGTGTCCCTTACTTGTCTTATCTACTGAAATCCTTTTGGCTTCCTTTCACATGCTCATTAGCCTATCTTATCTACTAAAATTCTTTCAGCCTCCTCTCATGTGAATGTCCAAAAGTTTACAAGCTTATCCAGGGCACATGCACATCTTTTGAACTGGAGATTGGGACTTAAAATCTTCAAGAATGTTTCTCTAGAGATTTCTGGCACTTCTAGTTTGGGTCAATACTTCTGTCTTACCCTGACTGTAGCCCTGCCACTCATCTTGGGGGGTTAAAGTACAAAGGTGGGTTTAGATGAAAATGCCCCCCACCAGCCAACAAAATGAAAATATTCAGAATAGCTGAATAAATTTTCAGAATCCACAGTATAAGTAATTCAGATTTGTTTTAAAAAATAAACAAAATACTTCCACACACAGTGCAGAACTTGTACAGACAGTTCTCCTTTATTCTCATGAGTAATGTAGCATTTGTGCATAGATAGAAAATGCACAAAAGTTTAATTCTGCAGTGTTCTGTGTCTAATGCTCTAATAATGCGGAATGGATTATATTCCTGTGTGGTTTCTTGCACATTCAGCTCTGGTCCTAAGCAAACGTAAGATGGAGTTTCAGGCAAAATATTGATATTCTAGCTTCTTGATGGAAGTATGCAAATGCTAGATAGAAGATTGCTATGCAGAAGTTCTGCATCCACTAAAGCATCAGACTGCAGCATTTTATTAAATGCAAATAGATAAAGTAGAAACTGTAAATTGATTGGCTTTGGTGTGCTTCAGAGGAGGGCAGGGGAAGATTGCTTGCTGATGGTGGCAGTGGTGGGGGAAATAGCTAACTTGTATTCAGAGGGGATTCTTTATATTGATCAGTGGCTAGTTATACTGCAATGGAAGTAAGTGGTTTGAACTGGGGCCAGTAGATCAAGGCAGACAGCCAGATCTCTAATAAATAGCTTCATAAATGGTACTGGGTAAATGAAATGATTTGAAATCTCTGCAAATGATGCCTTTCATATCCAGACTATAAGGGAAATACGCTTTTACATTCTCAGATATGTGTTTTAAAGATATAAATCCTTGCTGCTCTTGGCTGTGATGTATATATTTTGTAGGAAACAGAAGGAAAAGCACAAAAGGAGGATCTATGTTTTCACCATAATCTATTTGCAGTAAGGATGCTTTGGTGCACAGATCTTGAATTCTTTCTTTCAGGAGCTACTTGAAAGCAAGTAGTACCTTGGACAACTTGAATGTATCAGTCATGTTTTGTGATAGCTGTATCTTAAAAAGGTGTAGCGTTTCTTCTCATGGAAGTTCAGAAGTGAAGCTAACTTTATTTAAATACCTCAGGAAAAATAGTGCTTGTGGAAATATGGGGGAGAATGCTGCCCAGAGAAGGCTGGGGGTGTCACTAGAGCTCAGAGAAAAGGCATGCAGAGTATTTGTCAAAAAAGCTCTTTCTTGAATCTATAAGGTGGAGAGCAAATTCTGGAGGCAGTGTGGAAAAACACTAGAAATCAACACTGAAGGAACAAGCATTTATCATTTAGTTTTCAATGCAAACCACTAAAGGATTGCCCATCCCTGAAGTGAGTAACTATCTGTTCTGCAACAATGGTTTCCTCTAACATTCGTATCTCGCTCAAGGCTAATCAGGGGAAGCTTTATAAATTGTTGAAGTCACTTTATAGCATATTTAGAGCTCATTTCACAGCAGTTTAAGGGGCTACACTGATGCTAATAACCTTCTGTGTTTCTTAAGCATTTATGATTTTAAAAATTATAAAACATTTGTAACATTTTAGAGTTATTTCTAAAAATAACACGGTAAATCTAATCATTATGTAATCATTACCAGATAAAAAATCCCAGTGCTGTAAAGGCCCGTTTTCCAGTACTGCCCAACGTTTCGTATATTTGGGAGAGTGTTTCATGCTAAAAACCCCACGAGAAATCACAGAATCACAGAATCACAGAATTGTCTAGGTTGGAAGAGACCTCCAAGATCACCTAGTCCAACCTCTGACCTAACACTACCCAGTCCTCCACTAAACCATATCACTAAGCTCTACATCTAAATGTCTTTTAAAGACCTCCAGGGGTGGTGACTCCACCACTTCCCTGGGCAGCAAATGCAACAGGTCAAAATATTTGAGGCCTGAAATCCTGATCAGGACAGAAGAAACTTCATTGGTTTGTGACAGCAGCTCTTCTGTTTTGCTAAGCTGATAAGTTGTAATAGGTTATAATTTCTTTGGTCTCTTTAGCCACCTGAAATTAAGAGCAATTAACCAGAAGACAGCTCCTTGCTTTCTGCCCACTTTTAATATAGCTAGTTACAACTCTGTGTTCAACTATCAAAACCATTTAGGAATGAGCAGTGCTGAACACTCCAGAAATCCAAGTCATTTATAAAACACTCATGCTATATGAGGAGATAAAGTTAGCCTAGATCCTTTTAAAAATAATTTAGTTGCAAATTCCCATTGGCAAAACAGAAGGCAATCTCTCTGAATGATGTAAAACCTTGTTATTGAAGCAACAGTTCCATCTCTGAAGATATTTACGTACTTTCAAGCATTAACTGTCTGTATATGTAAGTGATGTCCCCAATAACACTAGTGAACCAGGCCTCTCACTGTTTCTGTTGGAGGGGAGTGAAGCACAATGGGGTTTTATTGATTAGGTTAATTGGTTGTTGCCTTGTTTGACCCATCTGTGACTTGCTGGGATCTGCCTGGTTGCTGCAGATTCTCATTCAAGACCTCAAATGCCTTAAATTGTTGATAAAGTAACTGCATCTGTGGCATTTCTCTTAGTCCATGTAGTTATATTTTTCCCTAACCACCACAGGGTGTGTGGAGGTAAAGGATGAAAGTAGAGACCCTTACAAGACCCAATGACCAGTGCCCAGAATGTCTGCTAAGTCTCTTCAGACACCGTGAAAAATTCAGAGATGCTCATTTTTGGATTGTGATTACTGTCGATTCACTATTTCCTGACATGTAAATGTGTATACACTTTTTCTTGATGACAGGTATTAGTAGTTTATTAATTTTATTTTCTTTTCTTTTTTTTTTCTTTCTTTTTTTGTTTTTTTTTTAAATTTATTTCTACATAGCAATCTTTTAGCCTTATATCTGTAAAATACTATGAATGTTCTGCATTCTCAGTACCGCTTACTAATCCTTGAACACTGAGTTTGGAGCTGCACAGTAGAAACCTTGAGTTTATCGAGGATCTAACCCAAAAGTTGTAGTTAATGTCCACTGAGTCAAAATGTAACATTTCACATAAATACTGGCCTAATAAATTTTCTTTGCTGTATGTGTGGGGTTATAACATAATGTAGCTGCATTTTTTATTTTTTAACATTTGCGTTGATATGAGAATTGGGTTCTGTTCACCGCCGTGGTGGCAACGTGCCTAATAGTGCTGGGTTTGATTGAATAAATGTATTGAATAATACTGGGATGGCAAATAATACAATTCTCCAGGTCTGCAGCTGTTTCAGCTATGGCGCTTATTAGAATTTCTAGTTGTATTCATGTCATGAACTGTATGCACAAATTATACATCCTTATGAAACAGTTAATGGTTGAGAATATTCAAAACACTTTTTGTCTAGATCATGACATCACAGCCACTTCCCATTTCAGCAGGCCCACAGTAGTTAATTGTATCACACTGTTACTAAATATGCATGAATTTCTGGTAGATTATTCCACGTACAAGATGTATGTTAATTCACTACTTGCAGTTTATTAGACTATTCCATGTAAACTGTTTTGAGCAGTAAATTACAAGATTAGGGCTTTTAATGTTTAGGGATATCATTAGACATTGTGTGCTGGAAGTAGATTTGACAAATGCTCTTTGCTAATGGAGTATATTTAAAGGAGAATCTGCATGAATTAATTTTAATTACTGTCACATTAAAGGATATGAAAACAACTAATGTCAAAGGTGTACCAGTGCTGTTGATTCAGTGTTATTGTGCGTGTATGATTATAGAAGCCCATTTACACAAATATTTCTTCAAATAAACAAACATGCAGACTTTCTTTTGAAATTTTCAACTATGCTGTGACCTGATTTTTTCAGTTTTTATATGTTTGAGTTCTGTAGTGAAATGTATGTACTTACGCACTAAAACAAAGCAAAATGTTGAGATGGCTGAAGCTGCTGTATGCTACACAGTACCATGAGAATTCACAGGCTCAAGGCATGAGGAAGGCAGCCACTGCATGTGTTTGGGAGAGGAAAATGTTCTGCAGTGCTTCCTTGGAGTTTGTCATTTGTGTTTTTGTTTTGTAAAGAGAAATTTTAATGTAGCACAAGCAGTTGCATCTCAGGACCTGTCTACTAAGTAAAATACTGTCTAGTATTTTGTTTTCTAAATTACCCCAAGACTACCAATTTTAATGAGACCGTGGCAGAATAGGAAATGGGAGCTGCACCCAGCCCAATTTGCAATATTTCATAAATACTGCCTCCTAACAACTTAGCAAATACAAAAGGGAAAGTACAGCAATGGAATAAGTTTGCTTGAGTGTCATACAGCTCAAAGAGGCTCTAATGAGCATTACAGAAATTGAGACCAACTTCCAGGCACCAATTTGCCTTTTTCCAGCAACAACATGAGGGAAGCTGCAATCCATGCAATTATTGGATGTACTGTCACCCATTGTGCCATCTCTCATTTGAAAAAGTGAAATACAGAAACCATTTCTAATACCTGCACATAGTTTGCTGTATAAATGTTTCTATTCATTTTGTTCACTTTTTTTTTTTTTTTAAAAGGTCCTGCTAATGAAGATTTCTTAAGCTGTATGCTGCAGCCGTGCTCTGAAGTTAGAAAAAAAAATAATTTGCCTTTATCTTATGGAACAGCAGCCTGATCTGTGGCTCAGTGATCCAGCAGAACAGAGTGGGTCCTAAGGGCGCTTACAGCTGCTGGCTCTGGAGGAATTCCTGGCTCAGAGTTAGCTGAAGTACACTCCGAGGCAGAAACTCCATTGACATTTGAAACTCTTCTTTGCATGCTTCCTTGATTCCGGGCAGTGAGTGCCCAGTACAGCTACCCTGCCATTTCATGCCTACTGCTCTGCTAGGGTCTGTAATAGGGAACAGCCCAGAACTGACACCCCCATACACACACACTGCCCTGACACACATGTGCCCTGACTGGGCAAAGACTGAATGTCATTTCATGCCTGGTCTGTGTTACGGTTTGTAGTGGATGAATGATGCCGCTATATGGAGATGTCCTAAAATAAGCCTCATAGTTCCTGCTTTTTTTTTTTTTCTTCTTTTTAAGATATCAAATTTATTTATTCTTGAACTCCATTTTCTGCCCTTTTTGTCTGCAAAGAACTGGCAAATATCTGGAATCAAATGCATACAAATAGACATTAGCAAGTGTCTGGCTCTGACAACTCCAGCATCTACTGAAGAAGGAAAAAGCTGCAACTCTGCTGTATGAACTGTTATACATGGATAGTCCCATCACAGTGCAGTAGGGAATAGTGACATGTACACAAAGACTATTACAGCCCATCATTCATTTTCCAGTAGAATAATTCATAAACATTCATAGAAGCTTAGCTATGCTAAGCTGCAAACTTCCCATCTAACTACCTCAAAAACCTCAAGATCTTTCATTTTACATTGTAAACATTTTATTATGACACAGAATCACATAAATCTCTCAGCAGTGAATTCGTTGCATATATTTCTTGCTGAGAACGTAGCTGCAAGTAAGCATCCTCTGATATTTTTGATATGCAATTTACTCAGGTAAGGTAGCAGAACAATAACACCACAGAAATATTGGATCAAAAATTACACAGAAGAGTATTTTTCAAAGAGAAAGAGAGCATAACACAAAAGGAGCAAATAAAGGCTTATTTGCCATGTGTTGTTTGCAAAATGAACATTTTATTCAATATTTCCTATGTGTGAATTATGTATGCACTCCAGTGCCTTTGGGAAGATGCAAAACACTGTATAAGATCAATGGGATATATGACCTCGTGATAGTTTGTAAGGTATTGCTTTAAATGGAAAAATGAGCAATTTCATATCTGCCACTGATTATTCCTTTTCAACTCAGGTGAGCAAGAATATTGCATTTAAGGGAAGATATCTGTTTGTGTTCCCTCACTGGAGCCAGTTGCACAGTATATAATATTATATAATAAAGATATATTATATCTTTATTATAAAAAGATATATATTGGTGCACCGAAATTGAGTTTCCCTAGGCTAAAAAAAAAAAAAAAAAATCTGTTTCCAGTAAGCTGCAACTAAAAGCAGAGTATCCCAATTTCTTTAAGAATTTCAGTGAAGGTTGGTAATTTTTAGAACCTTTACTTGTGCAGTACTTGACTGGTTGTGGTGGTTTTACTCAGGTGGGCAGCCAAACTCCACCACAACCGCTCTCTCACTCCCCCTCTCCTCAAAGAGGAAGAGGGAGAAAATACAACACAGAGAACTCGAGGCTTGAGATGAGAAAGGTTTAATTAAAGGGAAAGGGAAAAGAAACAAAAGAAACAATCAGTCTGCGTGGAAGCACAGAGAGAGGGAAAAAAAATTATTCTCTCCTTCCCATCAATGAGCAGTGTTTGGCCATGTCCTGGGAAGCAGGGCCTCAAAACGTGTAGCGGTTGTTCAGGAGGACAGCCCCCTCCCCTCCCCCACAAGAGCCCCCCCTTTTATTGCTGAGTGTGACATCAGGTGTTATGGAATATCCCTTTGGTTGGTTTAGGTCAGCTGCCCCGGCAATGTCCCCTCCCCATCATTTGCCCACCCACAGCCTGCTGGCTCTTGGGGGCTTGGAAGGAGTCCTGATGCTGTGCCAGCACTATGCAGCAATAGACACAACACTGGAGTGATATCAGTGCTGTTCCAGCTACGAGTGCAGAGCACAGCACTGTGTGGGCTGCTGCAGGGAAAAGGTGACTCCAGCTCAGACAGACCCAACACACTGGTATTAGGATCAAATGGTGGATGCTTCTGGCAGACCAATGCCACTTGCCCCTTGGAGACAGGCAGAAGTTGTGGCCACGTGAGTGCGTAGCCACAGTTGTCACTGGGGCAGCTTTTCAAATGTGGTGCTCTTACACCCATGCTCACTGCTTTTTTAATCACTTTCTAACTGCTTTTCAATGTTGTACCTGAGTTTGGGGCATACGTAAAGAGAAAATATGCACTTACTTCTCATGATGCTTTCAAAGTATGTGTCAGCGTCCAAGTGCAGAATTAGCTACTGCTTCATTCTAAGACATTCATCTACTCAGTGAACCTTTACAACATACTTCAAATAGCAAAGTAATTATTTTTTCTTTTAGACTCTATTTTAAAGAAAAATAACTTTAAACCCCCTTTCCATTGTAATTTATGCAAATTGTAAATACTTAAATGAGCGTCTGTGCAAACTTAAGCAATGAATGTCTGAAAGTTAAGTTCATTATTCTGTGGAAAGGAAAACTGAGAGTACAATGGTAAGAGGTATTGGCTAAAATAGATTCAAATATAGAATTTAGGAAACAGGCATTTAGAATCCCAAATGCTCTTGCTGCAGCCGTCAGAACATAAAACTGATGCAGTATTTTTTATTAATCAGTTTAATGTATAAATATATTTGATCTTGCTTCTGTCATGTAATTCACCTTACTGAGAAAAAAAATCCATACCATTCAATATCATCATTAGTTATATAGGAGACTAATTCTAGACTTCTCCAAAGTTAATACTTACCATGTTTCATAGAAAAGCTTTTTTTTCTAAAAAAAAAAAAAAAAAAAAAAAAACACTGAAAAATCAGCTCTTGAATCTGAGTGTCCTTAAGATATGTTCAAAGTGGAATTTAAGCTAAAGCAAACAAAAAAACACAAACCAACAAAGAACGGCAACAGAAAGCTAGGAGGGAACTGAAGTCATACATTTGATGTAATTAAGAACAAGAGCAGTTTCACCTGACTTCCCCTTAAAGTGCTCAGCTGGTAAGTTCCTATGTGGGGGCCTTACTGCCACTGCAGTTTACAATCATTGGCTAGAGCACTGCAACAATAATCATGATAGAAAATAAACAAGCAAACAATTGAAAAACATTCTCTGTTGTTGTTGTTGCAAGATCTTTCATTTTATAATCTTCCGATCAGAGAAAACAAATTACTGCTACAAGGATAATTAATAGTTAGACTTGAAAAATTGTTACATATTTTCAGCTAGGGCAGAAACTTGTATTAACCTAATTAATTAGGATAATTAATAAGGATAATCTGTGTTCCAGCAGAAGCTCTTCATTTGAACAAAACAAGTAATTGGTGAAGTGCAGCATCCTTCCAGTAACAACACTGTGCTAGAGTCTATTCCTCATAGTACCTGGCCACGCTGTGCGCCGCTCTTTCTGCAGGACAGACTGCAGCATGGGCAAACCTCATGTGAGACTGAAGGGCAGCTGCAACACTGAATGCTCCCATGTGTACTGGATGTGTTTTTTTCTGGGAGGATGGTGGCTGTGATACTGGGGGCACCTGCCAGCAGAGCTGGCAGAGGAGTCACAAATGACAATAGTGACCTAGGAGCTGATTTAGCAAATGGCAGAAAACTAGGTGTGGTCTGTGCTGTTATTCCTGCCCTTTGGAAGTGGAGGGTTAATTTGCTTGAAAAAGCCTTTCTCATGCCAAGCAAAGCTGCTGTTAAAACCTGTTAAAAAGGAGGAGACTGGGAGTTCAAGGTTAGCACAAGTAATCTCTTGTCATTAGGACTAGAAAAGCAGAAGGTATTGCTAATGCCTGAGGCTGGAAGGATATGGGTATGAATGTAGATACTAAGATAGGTGTCACTATTTTAGGGGAGAGCAAAGCATGTGGAAAAAAGGCAGCAAATAACTGGAACTCTACTTAGAAATTGCTTGTAGTGTTCACTGTCTGTTATTTTTTCTGGCAAGGGCAGTTGCCTGAACAGCAATTGCTTTGCCTCCTGATTGTCCAGAGGGCAGCCCAGAGACTGGAAATAAGTGTGGGGACGACAGCAAACGCTGAAGTCATTTTTCTGAGGATGTTCAGTTGTGATTACTCCTTTGCAGGTGCATTAACAAAAATCTAAAACAATTTCTCACTTTCTTCTTGTCATCACAAGTCTCAAAAAAAAGTATGTAAATCAGGTAAAAAAGTTAGACTTTTATGTTATGGAGAATTTTGAAGATATCATAAATATGGATTCAGTGACACAACCTTTTTATTTGAGTGCTTGAGAAAACATTCAGCTTCTTGCTATTGAAACTAAGTGCTTCAACTTTAAAAATAAGGTTGAAGTTCTTGCTTTACTTTCACTGTAAAGTTTGATGGTTGGAGTGAAATTTCTAGGTTGCTTTCTTTTTTGTTTATTTATTGTAACATAGATAAAGAGAATTGGTAATTTATTGTAACATAGATTACTGATTCTCTTTTGGCTCTTTTGCTTTGAGCTGTTTAGTTTATGAATCTTAATTGGAGGAGTCAAGGAGAAATAATGTCAAACTCTATCAATGGAAAATTTGTATAAGAACTAAAGAGCAGCAGTGTCTGAGAGGTTTGGTTCACTTCACTAAAATTCCCTAAACTTCATTGTTGAAAGCTATCCTACATTTAGATGTAGGATGCAGTATTTTCTTTTGTTACCTGATCTTGGTCATCTGTTTTCCTAAAAATGACCTTTTCCTTCACCAGCTTATTAGATACTTAATATAGGTATTGTATAGATATAAGGTGCTCCTAAAGAGATCTAAAGTAAGCACCAGAAGAAACATTTTGAAATAGTTAGTAACTAGAAACAAAGTTTATCTTATTGCTTTTGGGTTTTGGAAGTTGCCTTTTTGGAAGTGGGTCTGAATGCAGTTTTAATAGAAAGGTGAAAATATTTTAATGTAACTAGCAAGTAATATCAGGTAATTCCCATGATGAAATAAGAACTTTATATATATATAAAAATCTCTTAGCTTAAGTTACTATATATATCTAGTTTTTTTTTTATTATTATTATTATTTTTTAATGTTATGTATATGTATATAAAAGAGCTTAAGCTAAGAGAATTTTTGATAATCATGTGTCTCAAATGATTGTAATTGCATTTAACAGAACAAACTCCTCTGGCATACTTTAGCAGCAGATGATGAAAATTAATCTAAGTAAACATAACTAAATGGCAACCCACAACTGAGGACAATTTTTTTTTTTTTTTTTTTTAGTAAATGTTAATGTTAAGACTGAAACAAAAACCTTGCTCTGATTAATCTTTTAAAGATATAGCGTGCAGTGTGGCTTATAGAGTTACATAAAATTTAACTGTGGTGATTCCTTTATTCTGAGAAAGTAATCCTGGATGCTAAGGTATAAACAGTTTTGATATACATCTGTATATCTCTATATCTTTTGGAATTGTGAATACAACTAGTACAGAATCTTTTAATGAATGAAGAAGCACTTAATGTAAAGCTGTAAGTTTCTTTTGGAATGAATCGTAAGAAATGGACCACCTGATGAGCTGCAGAGTTTTTTCGGGTTGTGCAGTTCTGTAAAAAATGAATTGATTTCAACTCCTCAAATATTCACTAGTTGGAGGTATTGTTACTGTAAATTATGTTTAATGGTGTATTCCAACTAATATACTCTGATGATTGGAATTAATTAAGCGTTAATAGATTAATGAGCAGGGAAAATCTGTGAGGGAGAGCTGATACAGATGGGCTGCAGATTTTGAACACATATTAAAAAACAAAATGAAACAGATAAGAAATTACAGAGGAATCTTGCTATAGTCAAATTGATACAGACAGGTATTAGCTGATATCCAAAGAAACATCTTAAAAATATTAACACAGAAGCTGAGAAAATATTTATTTATGTAAAGATAGAATAATGTAGCTTTAAAAATGGATCTCACCTTTCTTTTCCAAAAACTTCCTAGATGTTTTTGTAAGTTTCTTATACAGTAGGAGGAGTTGTATATTCTCAGAAATTATGACCTGTTTGAGTTGTTATTATTAGGCATGGTTCACTAAAATTGTACTCTGGACAGAGAAGTATGAGCATTTGTTTTAAAACCCCTTAACACTTCTCTGTTTTTATCTATCTGTATATTATACTTTATGATGTATTCACCTTAATTTACAGCTTCATGGCATCAGGAGCTCATGGTCATTTTATAATTCTCAACTAAAATCAAATTGCCCCTTCCTCAGTCTTGTTCAACCACGAGACTCTCAGAATATGGCAAATTTGCTTCTAATTTGTCACCAACTCTTTGAATTGTGCAATTACATTTTATCTTATTTCTGTTAAAGGAAATAGCCCACTTGTTTTTCTATTGCAGTACACCCTACCACTATATCATCAGTAAATGTCACTGGGGCCTTATAGTAGTGTTGGAGTCTTTAATGAAATCCTGCTTTTAAAATTTATTCTTCATTTTAAGTATTTTTTTTAATTGCTTATGCCTTTATTTATTTCTGTAGTTGTGCATAATTTTCTTTACTACATCTCTATAACACATTTCTTTTTACATTGTGTTGTAACAGGAAGGATTTCTTAAACCTTCTGCTGTGCTGTTAGAAACAGACTCACAAGACTGAAAAAGGCCATTATGCCAATGAATACAATATTGAGCTACAATACTGTAGCTTTTAACAGAGCAAGTAGTAATTATTGCACCGATACTAGAGTACCTTAGTACATGTTGCTGAAGAAGGAATTGATTTATACATAGATGGGATGATATACAGAAAAGACCATCCTCAGTAGGCAACAGACTGTTTATCTCAAAATAAAAATTATGGACAAAAAAATATTGTATGCATTTTCATTACATCAGTATTTGATTGTTGCTTGCAGCTATATTTATCTTAAATGGTTCAGACATTGCCTTTTGCCAGAGTGTTTTACTGGTGCTAAACTGTGTTAATTTTCCTTTGCTGGTACATATACCATACTTTTATACCATAATTAAAGTCCTTAAATTATCTCCGTTATTAATAAGTGTTAGGTAACAATTTGGCAATGATTTAATAAGGAAAAATGGTCTTTGTTTTTCTCTTGTACAAATTTTTAATTTACCCAAAGCTATTTAATTATACTTTGTGTTAGTTTTGTGCTTTCTCATTTCCTTGTAGATAGAATTTTTAATGTTAGATTAGATCTACTTGTGGTGATGACAAAGATGAAATCTTGTTTGTACTGAGGTCTATCAAGGGCAAACTCTATGATTCTATCGAGGAAAGTTCCTTTTGTCTTCAGTGACTGTGGGATTTCGCCCTGAGTAAGAGCCTTTGGATATAAATTGCTATTACATTTTCATAGCTATTATCATGTTATTTTTCTTCCCAAAGCAATATTAAATCAATTGGACCATTGTAAATATATGGTTTTGACTCACTTCAAAATGAAATGTTTACTTCTGTTTTCAGGCATAGTTTCAGCTGATTCCTCTTGATCATTCTGCTTTTATTCTCTAATACCTTTTCATTTTATTTTATTTTTTTTTGTGTGTGTGACATTTTACAGTCGACCTGAACCAAAAAGGTTAAACCAAAACATCCTTATGGTGTCTGTTCTGTTTTTCTAACACCTTGAAAACTAAATAAATCTGTGGGCCTATGTATACAAATAAATTTGCTTCTTACTCCAAATTAGGAATATTGGTAGCATAGGTTTAAAGCATGTCTATAGCATTATGCACATTCTGCTGGCATATGGGACAAATTGTCCCAACAACATGTGAGACAAATTTTAAGGTACCAAAATTTCATTTTACTAGTGCCAGCCTTAACTGTGTCTCTTTAAATAGCCCATTGGGAGTCCCCTTAAAGGAAAAAATTGCAGCTCTCCGCTGCTTCTGTGTATGCATAATGCAGAAAGAAATCAGATATCTCCTGTGTGCCCTGTGGCTCAGAGACTTTTCCATTCAATTAATAAGCACTGAAGTAGATGACAAGAATATTATTAAACAATTTTTCAATAGATGAAAGGTTTTGTAGACTTATGATGTCGGTTGTCAACAGAGCCAAATATCGTTCTGAAATAATCTTTGTTTTTTATTGAGAGGGAGAAAGAACATTTTCTGCTGTGGCTATATAGCCAATGTTCCATAGTCATATACATGCAGGACTGAATATACATACACATATATATGAATCCATGCATGCTTTGCTCTTCCACAATCAGTAGTACATCACGGGTCAGCACTGGATCTGAAGTTTGCCATTACTGCTGTTTTGACCAAAGCTCTTCATTTTGTGCTCTCCATTGGAATTATTAATTCACAGAATGGAGACAGCAATGACCTGCCTCCTGAATACTGTTCTAATATAACCAAAATATGAATCAAACGTTTAGTCACATTAAACTATTATTTCTGGAATGCGGTATTTTAAACCAAGGTCTGTTTTTATTGTAAGAATTTAACAAGTCTCACACACTTTATGGAAATTAGAAGGTTATTTTCTGTTTACATTGTAAACTCATTTCTTTCAGGCATTGTTTTCGGTATTTTTTCTTTTTGTGTGAGGCTAAAGTTCAAACAGTAATTAATACGTAGCCTGAACCTAGGAAGGAACCAGTCTCCTAATGTGAGGGCAGCTGAAAGCCAGAAGTCTTAATAGCTTTTTCTAATTGATAATCACAATGGTGCCTGGGATAAGAAGGAAGGGGAGATGACAGAAAATAAGTAAAAAGGCAAGGCATGGAAAATGAACTGGGAGAATAGAAAGAAAGAGAAATCAAGTTTGATGCATCCTATGGGAAAGTTTGTTTGCTGCTGAAGGGTTCTTTCAGTGCCTGAAGAAGATGCACAAGGATTTATATGTGCTGTCTCTGAGGAAGCCAATCATCTGTGATGTCTATAGTTATCTTAATTTGGTCCACATTAGTTTGAGGTGGAAGGAACTTGCTTAGGCTCTTCTTTCTGTACTCTCTAAAGTGGTAGGTTGCATACCATAAGGATTGTTTTCATTTAAGGTTGATACAGGAACTTTGTGTGAGAAATTCTTAAGCCATTTCCACTTGAGAAACTTATTTTAAGAGACTTTCATCAAAATAACAGAGTTGAATAAGTCCAGGAATGGGTATAAAATTTTGATAAGGCTCTAATAAACCTCTAGAAAAATCTAATCTCAAGATTTCTGTTATTTTTCTGCCTTGGGACTCCAGACTGGGAGTAAGAGATTTATTTACTTAGTGTTTTTGTTGTTGTTGTTTTGTTTTGTTTGTTTGTTTGTTTCTTTATATCAGAAAGATTTCAGTTGCCTTGATAGACGGCTTTCAACCTAATAACTGCAAGTTGCAGGAATAGGATGAATCTAGGGCAAACAATGTTGGGATATAAAGTCTGATAAGGCAAGTACAAGAGGAGGAAGTTCAGCTCAATGTGATTAGTGGAACACTTGATTTTCTTACTGTTCCTTGGCATTCAGCTCTAACTTGGTGCTTAACACTTCTGTAGCTATAGTGCTGGTTATAGCTTTTCAGCAACAAGCACGCTTGCTCACACTACTTGGATCCATCAGTCCAGCTTTCTTACTGAAAATGTAGTTGAAAGCACCTACTCTGTGCTGAAAATTTTAAACTGATCATAATGCGAGAATGTTGTCAGCTAGATAAATTTATCTTATCCAGCAACATAAAAAACAATCAATAACAAAAGGCAAAATAAATGACTAGTAATAGGTGTATCTGATGTTTAAATGAAGCATACCATATGCATTATTATGCCTAACAGCATATGTAATGTGCTTTAGATAAGGTGCTCATACTACTTTACTAAATTATAAAGCATAGCAAAGTGACACAGGGCTATGTTACTGGACAACAGAGTCTGTTATTTTTTTAAATTGTCTTTCTCATTCATCAGTAGACTTATTGAGCTCCTACCGAATTCAGCTGTGTTCACAGCACAGTGACAAAGCTGGAACATTTGCTCCCTGTGAACTCGAGGGCACTGGCCTGGATGTAGTCTTGAAATCACAAGAGTATTCAGTTTCTGTTGATTCTTATCCAAGGCAGGAAACTAAAAATCTGTAAGATAGAAACTAATCTTAAAACATATTCTCCTTAAACTTCCCTGCCTGACAGCTGGGTTTACTGGTTTCCCTGTGGCTGTCTGGAATGCCAACAGTTATAAAAGCTGGTAGTTCTTTCTTTCTCTTTCTCTCTTTCTCTCTTTCTCTCTTTCTCTCTTTCTCTCTTTCTCTCCCTGTGATTACTGATGATCCTTCATTCCTCCAGTGCTCAGGCTGGACCTACATGTGGACAAGCTGCTGAACTGCAGAAAACATTGCTGCCTTGTTACCAAGATTGTGGTTGGCTTCACGTACCATCTTTCTTGGAAACCTATTGTCCAACTGTGGGAAGAAGAAAGGAATTTCTTGGGAGTTGCTCCCCAGGGAGAGACGGAACTAATCCACTTCCGCTGTTCTTGCAGAGTGTGCTGTTGTGAACAAAACAAGTTCTTGTTTAAACCAGAGAATAAAACAAGTTGCCAGAAGAAGCATGACAAAGAACATATGTGTGCTAACATTTTTCTTTGCTAGAAGAAAACACACAAGATCTTTTTCATTAGTGAAACAAAGTCAGATTGCCAAGGTGAAATAATTCTGTGGGCAGTTCAGAAGCAGACAGCTACAGTTTATGAAGATCTTTGCGAATGTTAGAGACTAGAATTGGATATCCATAGCAGTCACTTTCAATTCTGTCTCACAGTTGAGAATATTACCTGAAAAATAGGTAGATATTCCAGGGATATTCCCTCTCCCTCTTCCCTTTCCCACTTCATTTTTAGTCAGTGTATGTTTTAGTTATCTTAGTGTTTTGTAAATGCGTCAAAAACATGTTTTTTTTTTTGAGTACTAAATGTATTACAAGAAAATCAGCCAAATTATCCAGAATGAAAAGTAAAGCTGAAATTTAAAATTCTTCAAATAGCCTTAAAAATCTGCTCACTGATTTGTTTATTGAGTATGTTGCTATATTGGGGAATTTGCCTGCCAAAAGGGATGGTTAATGTTCTTTGGTTCCATTTTTTCAGTAATAGTCTATAATTCTAAGATTGTCTGCAAATTAACCTTGCAGATATCTGAATTGAATACAGTCCATAGTTTGAAGAATAAATGTGGTAGGAACCCTTCAAAATTACAGATTTTTTTGGGGTACACTTTTTCTTGATAGGAATCTGAGTTCTTAAATAATGCACATTAACATTTTCTAGCTGTCTTTTAGGTTAAATTGAAACCTGGAATTGAAACCTTTACTTGTGTTTTTATGTTCTCTAAACTATTAGTGACGTGAGCGAACCATTAGATGTTTGAATTGTTCTTTGCATTTTTTTTTATTATCTTCAACATGCATGTAAATGCTTATTTTCACATATTAGCAAAATATTCCTGAAATAAATTAAGGCATTTAACGTTGGCCACGACTTTACCATTGTTAATGCATGTTATTTGCATAGGAGCAGTACCAATGAGCTACAGGCATGGCCTATGCTTAATACAGACTTAGAAATAGAAAAGTTGACACATTATATAGTCTTTACAATTAGAAAAGTGATGATAGTCAACAGGTCACAATTACAATTAGGAAAGTGATGAGAGTCAACAAAGAGGAAGGAAAAATGAGAGACTGATACTATTTTTACAGTATGGTGAGCCATGTCTTCAAAACACCACCTGCTCACCTGGCCGATGTATTGTTTTTGAGAAAGCTAGAAGAAAAAGTAGCTTTTCAGAGACAGATATGAAAAAGTAGGCTTCTGGTTATATTAAGGCAGCTCCTTGAATCATGAAGCACATGAAAACTCCATTCCATCTGAAATTATTCATCTGAAAATTTACTGAGCAGGGAGTTGATTCCGTTGGCTGTTCTGAGTCTGTCTTGCCAATGAGTCTTTTCAGTGACCTCTTCGAGCTGAAGGAAAAAAAATCTTTGACTTTCATGTCGAGATGATGTTTTGTCACTTTAGCAGAGGTCTCAGTTACAGTAGTCTTACACTGAAGGCACTCTGTTGAATTGCACAACATTAAACATGGTGAGAACAGGGTGAGAAGAAAATCAGGTTGTTTCTGACACCAAGTATGTAGATGGAACACATGGACTTTGATGTGAAGGCCTGACACACAAAATAGATTCCTCTAACTTCACTTGAAAAGAATATGGTTTTATGTAAAGTAAATTTGCCAGCATTGTGCTATTTGCAGATGTGGGAGACAATATATGTCTTAATATCATCAGTGCTTTAATTACCTCTGTAAGCATGATGTATTGTGGCATTTCTGGTTAAAGTCCTAATTAGCCTTCACTATCTAATGAGCATATGAAGGTTTGGCTTTTTATCTTATTCATTATTATGAATGATAGGGCAACTGTTTAAAACCTCCAGTTTTACACTGAGACATGATTATTTATGAAAAGGCCTTGCCCTAGAAATGGAAATAATGATAATTATATTAAATCTTTTCATGGTTTATGCATTTTTTTTTTTGCAGTGAAGCAGATGCCTATAAGACACTAATTACCAAGAGGGGAAATACCAGACAGGCTTATTTTACTAGCGCATGAACCCAAATTCACATTTTTTATATCCCTGCTACCATTAATTTTCTTAATGTATGTACTTTTCAGGTGCTTGACATCATGTCATATGCATATGTTATAAGCACATTTATTGCTCAGTTTTAACAGCTTATGAAGGTTGACAGGATGACCACATAAACCTGCCTGTTTAGCACTTCCAATTGCAGCTGCTGCTGCCGTTTTGCACTGATAAGGGCATGGAGACTGCTCAATACTAAGTATGCCTCCAAAACATGTGCAAAGGTAGCACAAATGCAAATGTTGGGTTTACACCCACCAGTAGCTGGCAACATTGTGATGCTTTCTGTGCCTGCCTGAGAAAATGTGATTTTATTTTTTTTTGCAATTTCATGATCATCTGATTTATCTATTGCTGAAATGGACTTGAAAAAAATGCAAACTGCTTCGTGGGACATGGCTATCTTTTTGAAGAAGACGTTTTTATAGTTTGTGAAGTTTAAATAAAGTTTTAACCAAGTTGATGAGCATATCTTTTTGCTCTCTAAAGGAAGGATAGTGAAATGGTCATGTTACAGGTTATGGCGACACTGGGGAGCTGCATAGTTTTACAGTGTTTCTTCACAGCATTCTTATATGTGAGTCATTGCTAGGTGCACCTTACTAGTGCATAGGCAATTGCTTTGTGCTGTGGGAGCTTAGGCACCAGGCTGTAGTGCACAGCAAAATAGAAGCCAGCAGTATGCGAAGGAAGTCCATGTTCCCCTTCTATTCCCAGTGAGACAGTGGTCTTATCCCAGAAATGTCACCTTGCTTCGTGACAAAGAAAGAATTGCAGTTTTCATTGTAGTATTTGAATGATGACTGGGTACACATTTGGAAAGTGATGAATAATACAGCACAGATAACATTTAATAACATCTCTTGCCAGCTGCCATCCCGTAATTCAACATCTTGAAAAGTGATTTTTATTTTGATTTCACTATAAATCTTTATGTCTGTCTATCTCCATTGTTGGCAAGACAAGGAGGTAACAAATGAGTGAAGAGCTGTTCTGATTTAATCTTAGGTAACTGTGGGTGTCAATTCACAAGTTTAAGACAATGTCAATGGATCACTTTGCTCATGGAGAGCATGCAGATAGTAAAATGGAAAGCAAGAGGCCAAGAGCAGAAAACAAGAATATGCAGATAAAAACCCTGTTGCCATATGCCACACTTTTTGTTAACATATAGCTTTTGTAAGCAAATACAGCAGAACTTAATGAAGGGAAACTTTTGAACAATTAGTCCAGTTCCTCAGAAAAACAGGACCTTGACAGCACAAGACAAAGTTGCTTTTCTGAGACTTTGAACCTCTCTTATATGAAATGTGTTTGAATGTCTTAAATCAAATCAAATGTATATTCTACCATGCTAACATAATTTCAGCACAGATGTAATGAGGAATCACACCATTCCCTCACAGTGATGTTGTGATCACTCCCTTTAGGATAACATTTTGCACCTTATTACCGATTCCTACTGCCTCGATGCTCACATACATACATATACCTTGTCTTCGGGCAGTTACCACCAAGCTCTACGCACAGCAAGCTCATTCTTCTTTTTTCCCTGATATTCTGCAGTCTTCAGAAACTTGTACAATGTCTTTCCTCAGTTGCTGAATTGTAGCACAACGTGACTTTGGTCACCAGAGTTACAGTTCTCACTTTCAATGCTATTTAATAAAGCTGATAGAGACAAGAGTGAATGGAAGATATTATTAGAATTTTTATTTCTCCATAAACCTGAGTCACACTAAAAGGAATGCTTTGGTTATAACATTTTTATCCTCATCCATTAATAGCATCTGTGGTAGTGTTTTAAATCCTATTTTTATGAAAGAAGTATTAGTAAGAAGAACGACTTCTTAACTAAAGAAATCTACTTCATTTTTTTAGTTATGATCTCTTCTTTCCTCACACTCCTCTCTTGTGGTTTGCTTTTTTTGATCAGCTTTTTTATATGTTTTAAATATACCTAGCTAAGTTCATCAGTTCTTTATAACAAGGCAGGAAGATGCTGTATGTGGGATACTTTTGCCATGAAAAAACCCACACTCATGACAAAATGGGGCGGTGCCTGGTAATACTGAAAGGCTAAACAGATAGTTGTAAACACAGATACCACATATTCAGTATTTGGATGGAAAGTAAACTTTTAATTCGTTATGCTTATTTTTTTGTTGCTAATAAGAAATCTTTGGATTTGTTAATATTAGAGAAAGAGAATATTTAATGGAAAATAAAATTGGATTTTTTTTAAGCCTTAGCTACTTTAAAGTATTTGCACAGTTAAGTCATGGATTTTATATCTGATGGTGAATTAAGGCTAAATTAAATATTTATTAGTATGCTCACAGCACACCTGAGATCCTCAGCTGTTCAGAGCTATCTTAATCAGAAAAAAGAGAATATGTATGTGTCCTAGAAACAGACATTGATCCTGCTACAATGAAGTGTATGGCATTAAGGACTGTGCAGAATTCAACTTTTCTTCTTGGGTAATGTTTCTAGATGGTTACAGTGGTTAGGCATCTCTGCTGAAACATGTCCCTGAACTGTGGAATATACTATAGAATATTCCATTAAAACAGTTTATGAGTTTGCAGTAACTTCCATGAACAAAGATAAGTAGTTTTCTACTTCTAGCTACGTGAACTGAATTAAAACTATACACTATTGTATTTTTCCAACACGATGTGAATTGTTGAAGATGGTAATATATGCTTTTTTTTTTCCCAAGATTTTTACTTTTTTTTTTTTTTTTTTAAACTTTTTATGCATATATTAGAAGCTGAAACGGAAGGCTAACAGGAGCAACATAGCTTCTAAGGCAATTTTTATTTTTTATTTTTTTTTCTCAGTGTGAATTCAGATCAGTATAGGCATAACCATCTCACCTGGTTCCAGTCTAAATTTTGATGAAGTCATTGGAAATGTCATGTGTATAGGAGAGGTCTAAGGGAGCTAATCAAAATGCACTGTCATAGTCTATGTCATTACATAAGTATTATGATGGAGGTTTTAAAGAACTCTTTTATTGAATGAAAGGTATCTGCAGAGCAATATACAGAACTGTTGTTAAAGCAATGACTTCTTCCAGGAAAGTAGGCCATATTTCTCTGTGTTATTTATTTTTATGGAAAATTTGCCTTTTCATTACTTCTCATTTCCAATACATTTCTGTAGACATTCTTTGTGTGTATATATAAAACTACAACTCTTTCCCAAATGGTATTCTCTTTAGTAAGACTATGGGTAATCTCATAAGGCATCAAAAAAAAACCTTTATTGTTTTCTATATGAATTTGGCTGAAAGCACATCTATTTTTATTACATTTTATCTAAGCATTACCTATTGTTAAGCTTCTTCCAAAATGCTGTTTTGTAAAACATCTCCTAAAGAAAGAGAATGATGTGTTTTTAAATTGTTTTACTGTCATCACCATCTGGTTAGAAAAGTTATTGATATTGTTCTCATTACTCATAAAGCTTTATAAAGAGCAAATGTGTCCTTTGACAAAAAGTGAAATAAATAGAAGTTATACCTAGCACACTCAATGAGAGCTCAGACGTTGCTTTCTGTTCTTTCCACGTTAACTTACTTCAGTTCTGCAGGAAGCATGGCAACAGGAAAAAATGGCAATTCTTGTGCAATAAGAAAATTCAGACATGATTATGTGTGAAAGATTGGACGAACATAGCAAACAAAAAAGGATGATTGATGTAGGCTCTGTATCTTTGAGGGTAGCATGTCTTACATACAACAGGAGATTTTGTGTGTTCTTATTGCACAAAATCTTTTTTCCCATTATGCAGCATTCAAATGCTTTGAAATACCACAGCCTTCAAACAAAAATGTTGCAAAGAAAAATACATAGAAACCTTTTCTGAAAGCTTCCTTTTTTTTTATGATGTACATACCATATGAACTTTAACACTGCTGCACATTAACACTTGCAGAATAGGTTTCAGTTGCTTCAGGGTGCTGCAATATTTCTACAGTAAAGAGACTTAATTTTCCAAACATGCTATTGGGTCAAGTTGTCCTTTTGCAAACCATATTGTTTTATGTACAGTACAGATGGTTATCATGGCTAGGTGAGCTGTTTGGTTGGTTGGTTGCTTCTGTATTTTCTGCACTTCTTTGCATAGCTGCTAGGAATAACTTATCAAAGTTCATACATAGACATGAACTGGAGAAGTGTCTGTCTTTTTTTTTTTTTTTTTTTAGGAAACTAACTAGCAAGGTAATGTTACTACCATTGGATGGAATGGTTTGTCCCAGATCACCCAAGTCTGAGGAAGAAGTGGAATCCGAAGCTGGCTATTATAAAGCCTTATATAAAATGCACAAACACAAAATCGGAAATTCAGAGTCCTAGATAAATCCTAGGTTTATGTGGTCCAGTATGTGTTCTCTAATAGTGGACAAAATCAAATGCAGGTGGCAACAACAGGCATGGTGTATCCTTAGAATATTCTTCAATCCACAGATATTATGTAGCTCAGAGGGAGCTGGGGTGTTTGTATGGTTTGAAGTTTGATTACTTTTTCATGTAATTTGCTCTGGCTCCTCTTGAGCCTATGTAAACTTTTAGCATACCATGGCAGGACATTTCACACACTAATTACGTGCAAAGGACCACTGCCTTCTGTTGCCTGCAACCTACCTTCTGCTGACCTCATTTCACGGCACCTAGTGCCATATTAGAATGATTCTTATCCATGGTGGTTGGGGTTTATAACTGTTCCATACATCTTGCCAGGGTTGTATCTGTTTAGAGCTGACTGTCTTTCTTGCCCTTCGCCCTTTGGCAATTGTGCGGGACCGGTCTGTATGCAGTGTTTAAAATGCCATTGCCCTGTGGACTTATATAGTGCCACAGTTAGTGTTTTTTTTGTTTTGTTTTGTTTTTGTTTTTGTTTTTGTTTTTGTTTTTGTTTTTGTTTTTGTTTTTGTTTTGTTTTGTTTTTGTTTTTGTTTCTTTTGTGATCCTTTTTCAGTAATTACTGAACAACTGGCTAGCTTTTTTGACTGTTTCTGGGAAGTCAGGTAATCTCAGCTGATGCTTGCATGCTCAGAAGCTCAAAACTCTGGTTCATAAAAGAGAATAGCCAGTCTGGATCATCACGGATGTGAAATTAGGATTTTTTCCCCTGTATGCATCATTTTACATTTATCTGTGCTGGATTTTATCTCCCAGTTAGTTGCTGAGGCACTCAGTCCCATAAGATATTTATGCAATTCTGCACTGTTCCTCATTTTTGCTCCCTGAATAATTTGGTATCCTCGAAGTATTTACACACTTTTTTTTATGCAGTCTGATGCATTGGCTGTTGGTGTCCAGGTTTTGGCAGCAGGGGGCTACAGGTGTCTCTGCAGTGTGTGGAGAATGCCCTGGGGGAATTGCGGCCTTTGGAGAGCCCCTGCAGGAACAGGGAGAGGTGTGAGAAGCAAGGAACATGTTATGGACTGGCTGTACTGGGCACTGGTGCTGCTACATGTGGGGAGGTCAAGGAGTTGGGAATGGAAGAGCGAAGCTGGGAAAAAGGGAGGGTCAGCTGGTATTTTAGTTTTCATCTTTGTTTCTCACCATCTAAACCTCTTTCAGTAGGCAATACATTCAATTATTTTTCCTCAAATTGTGTCTGTTTTGCCTGCAGTGGTCACTGGTGAGTGATCTCCTGTCTTTATCTTGACCTATGAGCTCTTTCATCTCATTTTCTCCCCCTGCCCTGTTGAGGAGGTGAAGTGGGAGGGCAGCTGTGTGGGCATCTGGCAACTGAGTGCAGTGGGCTGTCTGGCACCGGCACAGACTGTGGAAATCTGGTGACTTCTCTCTGCTGCAAAAACTATTTACTCCTACTTTGTTTCCCATCTTTGTCCAAATATATGCATACATATATACACCTTTCTTATCTCAGGGCTACTGAATAGCCTGGAGAGCTTATGGTGCAGAAACTCGCATCTCCCTTATTTATTCATTCCTGTTTATTTATTTTTTATTTTTTCTGAAGTACTTTCAAGAAGGTTTGTGAGGTAGGATTTTGCCTTCTTATTATATAAAGTCGTATGGATGTGTCACCAGTATACTATCTATTCTAAGTTATACTCATTATCCTCTACCCACTAAATCTGTTCTGCAGTACTCTTTCTGCTATTTAGTATGGATGGCAGGGTTTTTACTGCTTTATAATTTGCCATATCTCCTCTTGAGCTGTTTTAAAACCAGTGTCACATTTGTGGGTGTCTAATCCTCAGGTCCAACAGAGTCACAGTGTGATGAGAGTGGATGTACAGACACACAGCTACTCCTGCAACGTGTGTTACAAAATGAAGCATACTCTACTGAATTTAGTACACTTTTTTTTTTTTTTTTCCGTAGATTTCCTTTCATTGCAAAATATGTTCATGTTTTATTGAAAAACACAGAAGTGCAATGTTTTTGAAATAATCAACTTTGTGAGTGAGTAGGATGTTTTCAGTGGAAGGAGAAGTGTTGCTTTTACAAGAATACTTGTAAAAATAATTATATTTATAATATCTAATCTTATATAATAATTATTATTAATAATGTAATCTTTTAATTATCTTTGATACTTTTAGGCTCTTTCAAATAAATGAAGTCTGCCAAGGAATTCCAAAATTACTAAGGAGGGAGGAGAGGATAGGTGAAAAGCAAACAGACTGAGGCAATCACAAAGGCACTTTTTCATCTGAAATGTGAATTAAAAAACAAGAGCAGTGTCATGTAACACTGATTTTTTCCTATATTTTCCTGTAATAAATCCACTCTGGAAATTGGTGATTATGAGTTTCTTAAAAAGCAAATGCAATGAACAGGTGTGATGCAAGACATTATAAAGGATGAAGACTGGTTATTCAGAGGTTTAGTGACACTTATGGATTCCTGAGGCAAAAGGTTTATAATAGGAAGTATATATGATATCTTAGTTATGTAATTAAGTTCAATGTTTACAGTTTATGGCATGGGAAAACATCAGGACATATTTCAGGTATTTTAGTTTACATGTGTAATTTTTGCAATAAGATATGACATTCAAATGGATACATATCTTTCCATTTATGATGGCATAGCTCAGTATATAAGAGATGCAAGATATGTATTCTAGTCTAATTTTGCTTGATAGAGGCAAAATGGAAATTATAAATAGGTATAAATTATTGTATGCATTTAAAATTTTCTGGAGTAAATGTTGATCCTGTAAAAATATTTTGTCAGATTTTAGGAACAGTCTGTATGTTTATAGCATAGTTTGAAACACAACCCTTTATTTTATTTATTTTATTTTATTTTATTTTATTTTATTTTATTTTATTTTATTTTATTTTATTTTATTTTATTTTATTTTATTTTATTTTATTTTATTTTATTTTATTATATCTTATTTTATTTTATTTTATTTTTCCCAAGAGGGAGACATCTCTTTTGAGTTAAGAGATATCAGATGATCACAGAATCCAGGAATAATCTGTATTAAAGATGAATGGTGATCTAAATCCTACTGGCTTGCCTTCCACCTTACTTGCTATGATTTAGCTACCACACTGACAACCTTCTCAGCAAGTGCCAACACTATGCTGTGCAGACAGGATCAAATTCAAGGTCTTTCTGGGGATGAGTGCCTTGCAGAATCATCTGCGTTACCTTCTTCTAGTGGTTTCCAGTCATGGTAGCTAGACTGCTGGTTTCACGATACACACAAAACAGTTTAAAGCATGTGTTCTACAAATGCTATGTGAGAAATAGCCTCTGCTGGAAACCAAGGCCACTAGAACAAATTTTAGATGTTATAGCAGTACCACAGAGAAAGATACTGCGTTAGAGCAATGGTGTATGGTGCAGAGTTGAAAGAAAGAATGGAAAAGGGTCACAGGCAAATAGTGACGCCTTTGTTCTAAAAGGTTAAGATAAAACAAACAACTAGAGATCAAGACAGTTAAAAACCACTGCATTTAAACTCCCTGAAAATGGCAACTGAGCTCATGGATTTCCTTCAGGAAGAAAAAAAAAGGGAAGAAAGTAGATAGGTGAATGAAGTATGTTGGCATGATTTGGTTTTAATTCAAAAACAGATCGAACATTTAGATATATTTATTTATTTACAGAACTAAAAAAAATAAAAAATAAAAATCCTTCCATGAGTCTTAATGAATGAATGACTGGTTACCCACAATTTTATGTCCTGCAAACTCCCTCAAAAAGCTCTCTGGTCTCCCATTAGGCCTATAACTGCTTTTCTTTGTGTGTTTGTTTGGCTAAGAGCAACACATGGCATGGCTGCTTTGGAGCTACTCATGGTTGACTGATCATCTCATTGCTCCCCTTTAGCTGATGAGTGAAATGAGAACAGCTTAAGTCTGAATTCTCCCTGCTCTCTTTTGTCAGGGCACTAGTTAGTTGCAGTTCTCTATTCAGTCATTTGTGTTCACAAAGTTGAAAGTTAAATTGGTGAAACCTTAACCACATCAAATTTGATTGAAATGGCCTAGCTAATTGAAGAACTATTGCAGGGAGAGTGAAGGACTGACAAATGATGATGGACAAACAGGGAGTGGGATAGGTATGGTTTGCTTCTTCAGTAAAGCTGGAGAAAGCTAAAAGACTTTAGAAGTGCTTTTCACTCTGTTATGTAGTCTCTGAAATAGTATAACCATAATGAAAATAATTATCCTAGAAATGGATGTTGTTTTGAGAATCCTTATACAAATCCTTATATCTTCTAAGTATACAGTTATGTTTTGCTCTTTTGAGACACTTACTTGGTCCTCATTAAACTACATATTTAATTTAGAACAATGCTGTTGAGCAGAATAGATCTAAAAAACTTAACATTTATCTTCTTGTTATAGTTCTGTGCCATAAACAGCAGCAGTTGTTTTGGAATATAATCCATCTGGATTTCTCCTGAGTATTTCACAGCTGTGTGGATTTTTTTTTTCCTGCAGAGAGGTTGCAAGGATGTACTGGGTCTGGCTGGGATGTTAACTTTCCCTGCAGCAGCCCATACAGTGCTGTGCTCTGCACGTGTAGCTAGAACAGCAGTGTTATCACACCAGTGTTGTGTCTGCTGCTGAGCAGCACTGGCACAGCATTGGGCCTCTCTCTAACCCTCCTAGGGGGTGGGCAAAAAAAAATGAGAAGAGAACCATCACCAGAGCAGCTGACCTAAACCAACCAAAGGGATATTCCATACCATATGATGTCACACTCAGCAATAAAAGGTGGAAAAAGGAAGAAGAGGGGAGGGGTGTGCTCTCATTGTGAAAACATCAGTCCTCCTCCCGAACATGTGTTGAGGCCCTGCTTCAAGGATGTGGTCAAGCATCGCTCATTTGTGGGAAGTAGAGAGTAAATTCTTTCCTCTGCACTTCCACATAGACTTTATTTTTTTTTATTTTTTTTTCTCCCTTTTTTCCCTTTCCCACTCCCTTTTCCTTTTTTTTTTTTTTTTCCCCTTTAGTTAAATGGTTTAGTTAATAATAATCTTTCCTTTATTATTATCATTATTATCATTATTATCATTATTATCACTATTACCCTTTAATTAAATTATCCTTATCTCAACCCATGAGTTGTTCATTACTTCTTCCCCTCCTCATCTAAGGAGCGGGAGTGAGAGAGCAGTTGTGGTGTTTAGCTGCCTAGCACGGTAAAACCACCACAAAGGAAAACCTTGGAGCTATGCAGCTGATGAATTTTATATCAACATATACTACCTCACATGTAAAAGCACAACATTGCAAAGAATGTATTTTGGGGTTTTGGAAACTATCTAAGCTGTCATCTTGACAGTTCAGAGAAATCCTGACAAACTCTTCTGATGCACCTGAAAAATATCATTAAAATCTAGTGCATGAGACAGATATTCAGTTACTCGGTATGCCTGGTTTACAAGAAGTTAATCTCAAAGTTACTTTTAAAGAAATGGATGTTAACTTTGGTGACAAGTGGATGTTAAAATCGCTAATCATAAACACATGGAAGAAATAGCGTGGGCCTGGCTGTTGGATTGTACAGCTGGTAATAAATAATCTCCCACAAATTTCCCAGTGGGTAAATATAGACAGTTCTTGGGCAAATATTTGGTAGGTTTGTTGTTCCTTATATTTCTCTGATATAGAAAAGGATTTACTCTACTAAACTCAGAATTGCAGCAGGAGCATGTAGTAGGGAGTTGGGTTCATTTTAAAGAGATTTTGATGACTATACACTCCTTTCACGAAGTGCTGCAGGGCCTCCATATTACTGGTTTTATTATTATTATTTTTTTTTTTCCATAGCATAATTGAAAATATTTTCAATACAGGTACCTGGGTTGAGCTACAGGTTTTATAAAGAAAAGTTAACTGCAAATAATACCTGAACAATAATATTGCTTTTAATGCTCCACATGCTCTTGCATAGTGGCAATGCAGAAATTATATGATATATGAT